>NW_023501137.1:0-60365 GCF_014066305.1 Letharia columbiana | reverse complement strand
CCACATTGAAGGCGTCCCAGAGGACGAGGCTGTCACTCGAGATGGCCAGCTGGGCGAAGAAGAAGACGAAGATGCTGCAGGCTGGGACATGGGTGACGACATCAACGTTGAGGTCGAGTCTGACTTCGTCAACGTCGACAGTGCAGACGCTGGTGCTGGCAGTAGTGAAGCCGATCTATGGGCCCGCAACTCTCCCATCGCTGCTGACCATGCAGCTGCTGGATCTTTCGAGACCGCTATGCAGCTTCTCAATCGGCAAGTGGGCGCCGTCAACCTTGCACCTCTCAAACCCCGCTTCCTCGAAATCTACCAAGCTTCCAAGACATACCTGCCAGCCACTCCGGGATTGCCTCCTCTGGTCAACTACGTGCGCCGAAATGTAGAGGAGACTGATCCCCGGAAGCTGCTTCCCATCATACCACGGGACCTAGAATCAATTGCCACCACTGACTTACAGGAAGGCTACAGTGCGATGAGATCGAACAAACTCGACGACGGTTTGAAGACCTTTAAGCGAATTTTACATTCTCTACTAGTCAACGCTGTAAGCTCTCAGCAGGACGTTGCTGAGGCCAAGAAGATTATCACGACGGCGGCCGAGTACGCTACAGCGATGGCGTTGGAGCTGGAGCGAAGGGCCCTGCCTTCCGAGGGCGAAGACAACATCAAGCGGAGTCTTGAGCTCTCAGCGTATTTTACGATACCCAAGCTTGAAGTTGCCCATCGCCAGCTTGCGCTCATGGCTGCCATGAAACTGGCTTTCACTAACAAGAATTACTCATCAGCCCTCAGCTTTGCTAACCGCATGCTTGCGAATGGGGGTTCGGCCAAGCTGTTGGATCAGGTTAGCAACACTTTTGCGCTCCGAATTGCATGACAATTGCCTTTACTAATCCTCTTCATAGGCAAAGAAGATCAAGTCCCAGTGCGAGCGAAGTCCGCAGGACAAGATTGACATTGAGTTTGATCAATTCGCTGAATTCGACGTCTGCGCTTCTTCTCACACGCCGATATATGGCGGCTCCCCAAGTGTCGCCTGTCCTTTTGACGGTGCAAAATATCATTCGGAGTTCAAGGGACAGGTCTGCAGGATCTGTGAGGTTTGCGAGATCGGTGCTCCAGCGAGCGGAATTAGGCTGTTCGCTGCTTAAGGGAAGGAAGGTGTGCATGTTCTTTGCCGCTGAATCCCGCTGCATACTCTACATTACGAATCAGCGACACTGTTTAGCTACTTTGTGGAGGGACCTTGTATCCTAGCAATAGTCGCCTAATGTCATACCCTCACATGAGAAGTAAAGAATAGATCAGTTTTTGCTGTAATCGCCGTATTACCCTCTTCTTCGGCCAGGTACCTCCAGAACACCGGCTCAGACTGGACAATATTAGGGGCCTTCTGTTGGAAAGTAGCCTGACTTATTTGGTTGCGAGCAAACCGCGTCGCTCGTGAGCAGAATTTCCCCTTCAACAGAGACTCGATCCTACACCGTTTCGGACTGCTTAATCTTCGACACATTCACCCTCCGGAGTGAAGAGGAGCTACTGTGAGGGTGAAGGGAAAGGGGGAACGAGGTAGCTAGATGCTAAATAAGATTCGATGCTTTGACGATTGAGTGACTCTCCATGTGATAATACCAGCTTCTTGCCCATACCTGGTCTGGTAGTCAGCCCGTCTCTCGGGGCTCCAATGATCATCAGTATTGAGATATCTTGCTTCCTCAAGTAGGTTGTTACTCCAAGCCGCGCTAGCCCACTCCTTTGGGCCTAGGATACTCAGCCCTACGAGAACCCCGAATTCCAGCTCGCTGAAGTGAAAGCTGCCCGACCTGAAAGCTTGACCGCAGAAGAAGGCTGTGCACGACTAGTTTTCGAGGGACATTTTACAAAATGTTGCCGAACTGGTCCTAAAATTTGCAGCTGTTGAATCTGACTCCCCCATCTCGACGCTCCTGCTTCAAGCTTCAAACATCAGGTCACACCAGACACAACACCTCGCACGTGCCTTCCCTCCGCTCCTCCAAACCAGCCATGGCCCTGCTCTCAAAAGTTGTCCCTCTCGTCATCTTCTTCATCGTCCTCACCGTCGCTGCGTCCATCGGCTATGCGGTATACACAATCGCTACGGATGTAGCCGAGAAGACGTCGAAGAAGATGGAGAAGAAGAATATCAGTTTTGGCAAGGACGGCATGAAGATTGGTATCAAGGAAGTCAGGAACGAGAACTATGTTGATCAGACACAGAGGTATGGAGGTGCTGATGGGTTCTGGTATCATCGGCAGAGCTGACATAGTCCTTTACATTCTCAGCCTACTGGTAAAGGCCTGGAATTACTCGAGCTGGCCGGCGTACAAATCGCGGTTCTGGAACAAGGAGAACGAGCCGCCACAGAAGGCGCAAGCGAGAACACCGTAAGTAGTACCAGCCTCGAAGCTGTCAAGGAATCACTAGCTAATCCGGTCCTGCGTGTTTAGATTTTCTCGCTCGGCGAGTTCAGGCAAGGCAAAGGCATGAAGACCACATAGGGCTATGATTGAGGACTACCTTACAAATTGATGAATCGATTGCATACAGAAGGCGTAACAAGGGGCTTCGAACGATTGTTTAGCGGTATTTGTGCGAGGGAGGCAGTGTCTCATTGCTGGCTAGTGAGCGCGGACAGATACCCAATGGAATTAGCATGCGAAAAGCGACAAAGAGAGCAAATTACAATTACGAGAACTTCCTGCCCCAACATGATAGTCCTAAGAAGGGAAGGAGCCATGATGCTGGCCCATCCAACGCTCAAAACTCCGGCCAGTTTCCCAACTTTTCTTCACATCAACAACCGGTTTACCCCCTAATATTACCACTTTTCCCCCTCACTTCTGCCTATAGCACATTGTTTCTGCTGGTTACTACTCCTATTATTACGACAATGCAAGCTCCTCGTCTCTTTGATCTTCGTTCCAAAGCAGAAGACTCTGACCATCACGGTCACCGAACCCATACTTCTGTACTGTCCCTTTCAATACTATTGAGGAGCCTGCTGACGCTTACAACAGCTTCACGATGCAAGCACACTGCCCGCCTTTCGACGACTGAGCTTGGGTAAATACCCATCAATCATCGCCCGTTACACGGCTGCTAATCCAGGTTCCCAATAGATGATACTACGAGCGAACCCCGCCGTTTCCTCATTCCTGTGGACGCGACCCTCAAAAGTCTCCTGTCGAGAGAAGATACCGACCAGAATGTTCAGATCACTATCGATGATGCGGGCCCCAAGGTTCTTTCGTTGGGAACGGAATCATCCCATGGTTTCAAGCATTTTGATATCCGTGGGAACTACAGTATGAGTCCTCCAACGGCCTGCAGCGGACTAGGCACATATTTTATTGCTTCACCTTGATCTAGAAAGAATAATTGCTGACTGGGGAATCCCATCAGTGTTGTCGAACTTGCTTCAGGAGTTGACCCTAGCAAAGGATTCCGGCAGGAAACACATCATCTTAGATGAGGCCCGACTGAACGAGAACCCCGTCCAACGCCTCTCGCGGCTGATTCGATACTCGTTCTGGCCAAATCTCACTCGGCGTATTGACGCTTCGTCAATTGAGAAGGCGGGACGGGACCCTAAGGACTGGACTGATGACCCGAGGCCGCGGATATACATCCCGGAGAGTTGCCCGGACCAGATCCAATACTACGAGCAACTCGCTAGAGATCGGCCCCTGATTCGCCTTGACGTCCAAGTCCTCACTCCTCATGAACTCACACCTGAAGGGATTAGAGACCTCAACAACAAACCAGGACTGCTGGCTCTTGCCATGGAGGAGTGGACATCATCTCGGACTGCAGCCAAGGAGCTGCGGGGCCTTCCCTTTGTCGTGCCAGGTGGACGCTTCAACGAAATGTATGGTTGGGATTCCTACATGGAATCACTTGGACTTATTGTCAATGAGCGAACTGATCTTGCCAAGTCCATGGTCCAGAACTTCTGCTTTTGCATCAAACACTATGGCAAGATCTTGAATGCCAATCGTACATACTACCTGGGACGCACCCAGCCTCCATTTCTTACAGACATGGCGCTTAGGGTATATGACAAGATTCGCCATGAACCCGACGCCTTGGACTTTCTCCGTGAAGCTATGTTAGCTGCCATCAAGGAGTACTACACCGTCTGGATGGCATCCCCAAGATTTGATCCTCTCACCGGTCTGTCCCGATATCGACCAGTAGGCATTGGCGTTCCACCAGAGACGGAAGCTAGCCACTTCACCCACATCCTTGAGCCATACGCAAAGAGATACAACATGGAATACTTCGAATTTGTTCAAGCGTACAACAGGGACGACGGGACCGTTACCGAGCCTGATCTGGATGAATACTTCTTACATGACAGAGCGGTTAGAGAGTCGGGCCATGATACCTCCTATCGTCTGGAAAATGTGGCAGCAAACCTTGCGACCGTCGATTTGAATTCGCTGCTGTACAAGTACGAGACCGATATCGCTCGGTGTATCCAATTTTTCTTTGAGGACCATCTTGAGATTCCAGCCGACATGTGCGTGGTCGCCCACGGTATGAAACCCAACCAGAAGGAGACGTCAGCAGCTTGGAACCGGAGAGCCAAGAGTCGAAGGTACGTATTCTTGGAGTCAGATCTATCTTGGACCAATGCTTGAGTCCAGAATCCTATCTTCGTCAGGCAATGCTGACTCCAGAATCTAGAAGGGCAATTGACCGTTACCTTTGGAATGAAAGCAAAGGAATGTACTTCGATTATGACACTGTCAAGCAGGAGCAAACCGATTACGAGACTGCAACTACTTTCTGGGCAATGTGGGCAGGCCTAGCGACTCCTCAACAGGCTGCTGCTTTGGTGATAAAAGCACTCCCGAAGTTCGAGGCATTTGGAGGTTTGGTATCCGGCACGGCGGAATCTCGAGGGGCTATTGGCATTGACCGTACGTTATACTTCTCAAGCCAATTCTTCCCATTCATGCTGTCTTATGAGTCATCAGACATATCGAAAGAGTCCTCTGCTCCTGAGACATGTCTCGCGACTCAGAATGCCTCCCGAAAGAGTAGTGCTGACTCCGAAATCATCAGGCCCAAGCCGCCAGTGGGACTACCCCTATGGTAAGCAAACATCGAACAGCTTGAAGCCTGAGAAACGCTAACATTTGACAGGGTGGGCACCTCAAGTACGTGGCTTTGGAGTCCAAATGTCCTCTGTTTACTTTGCGGGCATGATCCGAGGGTCGATACCCTGTCGTGAACAGGCAACGCTAACTCGGAGCCTTTGTCTATAGCAAATCTTGGCTTGGGGAGGGTTCCTGAGATATGGTTTTCAGGACGAGGCCGAGCGACTTGCGTACAAATGGCTCTATATGGTCACCAAAGCCTTTGTCGATTTCAACGGGATAGTGGTAGAGAAGTACGATGTCACTCGACCAATCGATCCTCACAAAGTCGATGCAGAGTACGGAAGTAAGTAGCACCCAGGAGGCCCCTCGGGCTACAAACCCATCTCCTGACCCAACCGAAAGGTTACTGACTCCCAAAATTGAACATAGATCAAGGCAGCGATTTCAAAGGCGTGGCTAAAGAGGGTAAGATAGCATGTTTTTGAGGCAAGATCATGGGCTGATTTCCGTCCTTTTCTCAGGTTTTGGGTGGGTCAATGCCAGCTACGTGTATGGGTTGAGCATTGTCAATACCCACATGAAGCGCGCTTTGGGAACTTGCACCCCGTGGGAGACGTTCCGCAAGGCTACTGAAGCCAGCGAGGGAGCATAGCGTTGGGCTTGATACCAATATTTTCATTCGTATGATTGAGTAGGAGTCCACCGCGTGGCTGGTACCAGAGGAATGCTCTTGCAATACAATCTCATCCATTGATCCAATAGCGTGAAAAGGTTGTGTGTATAATCATTTGTAAAGAAGTAGAGTATTGCCTGGGGTCCGTCGAGTTGGAATCGGAGGGCTCTTCCTTCCACGTGGAGCCATGCCGCGATCGCGTGTCAAACATGTGCTTTGTTCCCCAGGATAATAATCAACAATCTTTACCATCAGATTATATAGGTAAGGCAATGTAGGTATTGATACCTCAGGATGCTGCTTCCAAATCGTTGGCAGTTATTATTGGCATACATAGTTGTGCTTACCGCCAGTATCCATGGATCTGGTGAACCAAGTTGAGGAGAATCCTAGTGCGAATCCTTCGACCGTTGATTGGCCGGCTACTTAGATTATTATGCTTGAAGCCATGGAGGTTGAGATAAATCTCCACTTCTGGGTTGGGGCGGGGCAAAGCTGACATGCTATGATTCTCGCGCCAAATACATGAACCATCTCATTCTCCTCTTACTTGACATCGCAAATGAAATCTCATTACGATGACCATTTGACAAGCGAGTTGCGGTACTGAGCGTCCGTTTGTTAACCTTTCTGTGAGCGCTCCGGCGCACAAGGCTCAACATGCAGACACCGATCCTCTCTCGCCTTCTCTGGCTCTCGCAATACATAGTGCTTGTGTCCGCCTCCAATTTTGCTTTGGTTGAACGAGCATCAGCATCGGCAGTGCCTACACCCATTTCAGTAGCGCCCTCACAAAATTGGTATCTTTCTACGCTCGCGGGAAGTCCGAACTTTGCTGACCCGGTCTAGGGACGGTGATGATGGCCCGTGGTCTTCTTTCACTATCCAAGTTGGCACACCCATTCAAGACGTCCGAGTCTTTGTCTCCAACGAGATCTCCACTACCTGGATCGTTGAGACCGAGGGATGTGCTGTTGGCGATGATACATGTTCAAACGGCCGTGGACTTCTATTCAACCCTAACTCCTCTTCCACCTGGAGCCAGTACGGGTTTTATGCGTTAGGCGCAGAACAGAATCTGGGTTCAACGGGTAGCGCCAGATATGGCAATGATACAGTGGGCTTGGGGATCCAAGGGAGTGGTGGACCTTCTCTACCGGACCAGATCGTTGGGGCGTTTTCGACGGATGATTTTTACCTGGGATTCTTCGGCGTCAATCCGGCTTCGACCAATTTTACACAACAAGAGCAGGGGAAAGCAAGCTATATGACTACGCTAAAGAACCAGAATCTGATACCAAGTCTGAGCTTTGGGTATACAGCTGGAAATAAATATCGCTTGAAGCAAGTGCTTGGGAGTCTGACGCTCGGAGGGGTTGATTCAGGGCGTTTCGTGCCAAACAACCTGTCAATATCATTTGCACCGCAAGAGGGTCGCAGTCTGTTGGTGGGAATACAGTCAATCTCATCAGTCGACCAGAATGGGACTACAAGCAATCTGCTACCAAGTGGTGGTATTATGGCCTCGGTCGACTCAACAGAGGCACAGATCTGGCTCCCTGTGGAAGCATGTCAAGCTTTTGAAATAGCGTTTGGATTGACGTACAACGACACGAATGGGTTCTATCTGGTCGATGACGCGTTAAGCTCTCAATTGACGGCCCAAAATGCGAGTGTCACGTTCACTCTAGGTAATTCAACGAGTGGTGGAGAAACAATCAATATCACGCTACCGTATGCCAGTTTTGATCTACTGTTGACACCGCCTGCTGCGAATCTAACCAGCAATACGAACTATTTCCCGCTGCGCAGGGCGGATAACAGTACGCAGTATACCTTGGGAAGGACATTTCTTCAAGAAGCATATCTCACTGTGGATTGGGAACGCCAGAATTTCTCCATTTCCGAATGCCTGTTCTCGGAGAACATGCAGCAAACTCTTGTGGCTATCCAAGCTCCAAGTGATACGACGAGCTCTGGGGGTTCTTCGACTGGCAAGACTGTGGGTATCGCAGTGGGTGTTGTCGTGGGTGTTCTTGTCATCGCTGCCGCAATTGGTGCGTTCCTCTGGAAGAAGCGCCAGACTAAGCGTGATTCAGAGAAGGAGAAGGCAGAAAAGGCAAAAATGCTTGATAACGATATGGAGGATCAGCACCGACAAGGATTCAAACAAGAGCTTGGCGTTGACAACGAGCATCAACGCTTCGAAATGCAAGGCTCCACTCCCGAGGAAGCCAAGGCCAAAGCCGAAGCTGCACAAGCTCAATGGATAAACGAGAAAGCCAGATACCCTGGGGAGAGATCGGGCATCGCTGAGGTTGCCGGTGGCGATGTGTCCAGGTCCGAGATCGCTGCCGGCGATGTGTCAAGACCAGAGCTTCCTTCATCACAGGGGGGACCACTGCGGCCATTTCACGAGTTGTATGATCCTTCAGCACCTCCCGCTGAGCTACCAGGAGACCCGGTGGGGGAACTGGAGGGTTCCGTCCCAGCACTCTCGAGTCAAACATCTTTTTCGTCGTCCAGGCGAAGGTCATTGAATAGGAACAACCCCGGATCACCATTGAGTCAGTCGTCTGGTCGCTTCTCGGTGGCAAATAAAGTGTCGAGAGGGAAACGTCAGGCCCGTGACTCCATTCCAAGTCTTCACGCTACCGCGCCCACCCCACCACCGAAGCCTGCGGCCGGTCTTTCATCACCACCACCGTCGGTTCGGCCGACCTCGAGGCGCAATCCTTCGAACGACATTTACAGTCCGCTTTCGAACGAGGATATGATGTCGCCTGGCAGTGCGGGGATGACCGTTCGTGGAGGAACCCATGTCGTTAGTCCCGACTCGCCTGCCGATCCTGAGGCTAGTCGGAGGAGTTTTTGGGCTCGTATGACTGGGAAGAAACATTAGATGTATATGCACTCCTCTGATAACCTGTTCAGTCATCGTTTGTTGCAAAAGCATCACTCGAGTGGGCGTTTTCGGCTGGGTCATGGACGGGTATATCGGGAAGGGGCATTGGGTAGGGAAGGGAACTGTGGTGACGAATTCGATTTGTCAAACCGTTTGCGATTTAGCATTTAATATTCTTCGACAGATGAATTGCTCTGTAATTCTGGCGTCGGCAATGCGCGGTCTTCGGCCTTGTGTTTGCATTCTCACTCAACTATCTGCCATATATACTTATTTATGTCTAAACCCTTACGATTCTTAGCTGCTTCCCTATGATTCTCCAGCATTGCCTGAAAGCCTTTGCCAAGTCAGGCTGATCTTCCAGCGAAGGGAGCTAGATTGCGTGATTCTTGCGGCACTGTGTTACGAGCTTGCTTTTGGTCTTCTTGCAGAGTCCGTTGAGAAAAGGGGTCCGCTGGATACTTGCGCATCAGAGGGAAGGAACCTGCCTTTGAATTGAGGACACTGGAAAAAAGCAAGAGAGGGGCGGCGGTTCTTCACCCTAGCGAGAGCACACATCCTTTACATACATATCGGGAGCCAACTCCAGTTCCGCCGTACGTCGACGTCGGCACCATGCAAGCTGCAGGGGTACTCATGGTTCAGAACTCGCCCACTCACCCTTCCGGTATCCTGGAACGTTGTTGTGGTTTTGCAAAGTGAAGACTAGTTACATCAGGAGGTATGTGCCACTTGAAACTTCAGTATCGCCGTTCGCCGAGAGCGTGTTGCTGGACTTGTGGCACAGAAGTCAGCCTCAGCTGATGGAAAGACGCCCGTCACTTACCACTGCTTAGTACCACAGAAGCAGATCGGTCCCAGCACGTAGTCAGTTTTCACAGGAAGAATGGTGGTAGCGAGGATTGGCAGACGGGAGAACAGCTCAGCGGGAGGGGAGGTTTCAATTGAACAAGGCCAAAGAAAGCCAGGAGCGGCCATGTGCAACCACCCGCAGCAGGAACGTATTTAGGACTTGTGCACAGACTTTCCCTCTACCAGAGCCAATCAAGATTATCCAAAGACTTGCATCATGGCCGCAGCACCCTTTTTGTTGGCCACCAAGACGCCCACGGAATCCAAGACAGTCGATCGCCCACGCGAAAAGCAGGTACGCGGAAGGAGCATACTACTGCAACCTGCCATTTGTTGGAGATTGGTAGTCAGCGGTGCAGCGAGCCTTCTGAGGATTCTCGCATTGGTCACCTCAGCTAGAAAACCGAATCCTGTCGTCCGTTCAAGCATTCGGCCGTCCAACATATCGCTGCACATCTAGCGCGTCTCATGTCCTAAGATCTGATGACTAGCTCAGATCTGTCTTGGTTATTGACTCGTAGTCGTCGCTCCTTATTATTAGCCGAGCTCCAAGAAGGTTGAGTGGTAGCCCAAGGGTATAACAAAGTCTAGCGAGTATGAAACGCTGCTGAATGCTGATCCGGGCTCAAGCGCACTCTGACTCAGGGCCACGCGGTAGCATCAACGTGTCGTCCGGCGGGAAAGGCAAACGATAGTGTTATGCATGATGAGTTCATTCACACGGCAGAACAAGTCGGGGGTTCAGGAGACGGGTGGATGGCATTTTGTTTGTGGACAAGTAGGATTGCGGCCTAGAGATGTTGGTGTCTTGGTGAAGCTATCACGAGAATGAAGATTCGGCCAACAAGGATGATGAGGATGATGAAGGTGGGCGCGAGATCTGGCCTCGCATCGCTCTTTACCCCATCGAGTGTGGGGCTTGGCTTGTTCAGGACAGGGTACGCGAGATCGTCAGGAACGGAAGGTTAACCTTGTATCAAGTGAATGCGGAGAGGAGGCGCGGAAAAGACAAAGACTCCTTCTCGGCCCATTCGCAGAAGTGGAGTAAGCGAGGATCTACGGAGTCGGAGGGATGCCGTTCGCCTTCCTGCCCGACTGACTGTGCTGCATGTCGGCGACGCCTTTTGGCACTGTTACTTTATGATTTATTAGGAGGGAGAGTGCCACATGGCAAATGAGCGCTTGATTTTCGCCCTTGCCCTTGGCCGGAAAGAAAATGCACAGCAGGAGAGGAGAGATTGAAAGTATACTGATGACCTAAGATAAAGCAGACTACGGTAAGGTACAAGGGTAGGTAATATTAACTTTAATCACCTCGTGGCCGTGTCTAATAAAACAGGTCCAATGCAAGGATAAGGTACTTTACAATGCATCAGTAATGTACTTTAGCGTTCAGCTGCCAAGACCCACCAGTCGCGCTGTTGTTCAGGTGAGTTGTGACCCTGTTTGAACAGCGCATGTTTCATCCAAGCTTCATCGATGATTCGATGAATATGCTTCCACCAATCATGTCCACACTGTCCACATTGTCCACACTGTTTGGGCCTTGAACGAAGCAGGAATCCTCCGACCAGGCATTGCACCGAACCAGGCATGGAAAAATAAGTGGAAAATTAGTTGAAAAAGAAAAAGAGGAAAAAAAAGGAAAAGATAGGGGCTCCCCCGATCGCGGATAGGGAAGGATTAGCGAGGCTGATGCCAAATATAGCGCGAGATACTCCGCTAATGCACCTCATGCGTTTTGTCGACCTCATCAACCTCCTATCCAAGCACAGTCCAGAGCCTTTGTAAGCCTTGTTCTTCAGAAGGGTTACATCCTACCAGGATTACTTTCCAACACACCGCAATCGCCAAAACGCGAACGCTGGATCTTTTGACATCCTCTAGTGAGTAGTTCTGACTTGACCTCTTCTGGACAAGCATCAGCGTTCCTGCGTCTCGCTGATCCACCGTATCATGGATCGAAATCCTCCCGTGCCATGTCACCCGTGCTACGACGGAGACGTAGTCAGCGACACGTGAAATGAAGGGAGCTTGGGCCAGATGACTATGACACGACCCGGAGTTGGAGCATTGGAGCATTGGAGCACATTCAGACTACGACGTTGAATAGCTCCTTTGAGCCGTGGGCTTGAACGCCCGGGTAACTACTTTACAATTTACATACCGTACTACATAGCAAAAAGTCTCTTACAATTCATGACTTGCACAGCCGCGTTTAAAATAGCCCATTCATGATCACCTATCCTCCATGCAGGTCATCAAGCGAGATTACCATTTCTCGATGAGGCATAAAGTAGGTTTTTTTTTCATGGCTTCGAGCCATCTTGATAACTCAACTAGGCAACGCTTCGTTCGGCAGCTACCTTCATTCACCCCACCCCGTGAACACTCGGCTTTGCAGATCACGTCGATGATACTTATTCTTTTTCACAAACATCCTTTGCTTCACAATTTCTACACGCCGTCTCAACTTTGCTTAATACTACTACGTCAGCCTGCCTCACGGGCCTAATACAGCATGACCTTCGTGGTAGGCTGAACGTTACATACCAATGTCCTGTACTGCCACCTCGAAGATTAAGTAGCCTTGCTGAGGCCGTCATAATCTCGAAAGACCGCATTCAGTCATCCATCCCGTTGTCGCCCCACACCACAGCAGGTTTCCTAATCAAAAATCTGCAAAGATCTAATTGAGGCGGAGATAATAGCCAATTTTAGTACCATTCAAGGCGCAGAATTTGCAACATGGCCGACCAACAACTTCAGTCACAATTAATAGAGGCTGCTCAATCAACAGCAATAAAAGCACATAGTCCTCCCACCGGCCTCCCATCAGCCTCCGACGAGAAGCCGACATCGTCTGAATCAACCCGACGGCGCAGGTCTTCATCCAGGTCTCCTGCAGATGCTTCGGGGAAACCTAGGGAAAGTCCAAAGCAGCGACAGAAAGCAAAGTCGGTGCCATATAGAGCAGAGTCAGGGTCGGGCTCAGGGTCGTCACGGGGTTCCATCATGACAATGCCAGGGGGCGCGCTGGATCCGATGGGCGGCGAAATCACGTATACTCCGACGACACATCGTATTAGCAAGGCGAAGAAGGGGAAGAAGGTCCATGCTTGCGAGTACCCAGGATGTACTAAGGTGCGTTTGGTCCTGGGTTTGCGTTCGGGGAAGTGCTAACTTCAAATTAGATCTTCACTCGGGCAGAGCATCGCAAGTATGGCACTCAACGGTCTCCGAAAGCTGTCCTTTGTACTGACCGTCATTCTACAGACGCCACGAAGCGAATCACAATACACAGCCTGCCTTTCAATGTACGTTAGAAGGATGTCGCAAGCCTTTTCAACGCGCGGACCTGCTAGCAAGGCACATGGAAAGACAGTAAGTAGACCTGCCCGCTGCACAAGATCAGCTCTGATATTCGGTAGACACAATATCCCAGCAGAGACATCGGCATTCAGGAGTCCATACTCTCAGCGCTCGACCAGCGAAGCCTCAAGTCCATCCGCCAGAGGTAGCTTCAGCGGCCCACACATGGGTCCTCCAGCCCCAGCACCCGCGCCATCAAACCCTCAACCCTCCGGCACCATGTCCATCGGCTCCATAATCGAGCCTAACATGCACCGAAGCAGCGAATATGCCTCCCACCGTTCAGGGCCAGGAGGTCTCCATGAGCTCTCCAGTCATGCACCAATAGGTACGACACCACGCAGCTTGGTCCCCGAGCTGCTCTACGGGCTCTCTCCAACCGGAGACTCTCCTTTGTATTCCTCCTCTGATTCTTGTTATTCCCCTCTCTCAGACTACTTGCAACCTCAACAAGCCCTTCCCCAGCCTTTTTACCCGCAAGACGGCATTCAGCGCCCTGAACGTGGAAGCATTGATTCCTGCTTCCAACCGATCAGTGTGCATTCGCCTTTGTCTGGAGCGCCTCCGACACCGGCGTGGGGTCAGTATGATCAGACTACGTTGGGGTTTGCCCCTGAGGCGCCGAGTCTTCCTCCGGTAAGTGACTCATGCCTCGAGTGACTCGAACTGTGAGCACCGACTGACAGTGGTCATAGCATCGACAATACGAGTTTCACTCACCCTCATGGCCGGATACGCAAGGCGTCCCTTCTTACGAGATGGGCGTTCCCCCTCCACAGCAGCCATGGCAATGGGCGAAAGTGAACTACTGAGTTCGCCATTACGATTCACGACTCCCCACTACCATTACCACTACCATTACCACTACCACTACCACTACCACTATATGTTGCCCTCGAGGCTAAGGCCGGAAAATAAGGCCGCCAATAATAATCATAATCCTGAGTTGGCTGCGATTTTGTTTGGATTGATCATATACCACTGTACCACTATGGGCGGACGACTGAATGATGACCTTACGGGATGGAAGAAGATAGTCTGCTGCGTTAGGTATTAGCGGGCTGTTTTGATTGGAAAAGCAGCGTCTGTACGAATAGGAGACTGGAGCTGTAAATGCTACCATAGTTGTAATATTAATACCAGAGAAATAAAAGCTACAGAAAGCACAGCGGCTTTCCCCCCTCTGAACCACCTCTGCGCTAGTTGAGGCTTGGCATGCTCGGCACTATAGAAAAAGCCTCGACTCCTTCGCTGCACTCCCGCGAACAATCCAAACACGTCAATTCCTTCTCGATAGCTAGCAATCAATCGAACAGTCCAAATCGGCCCAAGTAGAACAAAACAGTTACCGTACACCTCGCAGAGCCCTACTGCTCGAAGGAAAAAGAGTGGCTAGTGGCCTGGTCGAGATTGATCCCGAACCCTAACCCCTGGCTTTGTGTCAAGGTCTCCGAGATTCGACGACTGATTCAGCCCGAGACTTGACAGGCGCCTCGGTACGAGACTCATCTCTAGACCCCAACCGGAGTCTTTGCGGGGGGGTGCGGTCGGTCGCAGCGTGCCTTCCAACGATCTTCTCCTCATCCTCGCGACTCTGGTGGTGACTGATTTGCACCAGCTCTCCGTGAGCATGGCAAGAGACGTGTTGCAGCGCGGTTGCAGAGCTTGGTTACTACCTCACGTGGTTTCGGGCTCGTTGTTGGTCCGACGATACAACAGCACTACAGGATTTATATTGAAGAGTGTGTGGGTGTCCGTGTAGCCATTTGGTGTTTCCGGATCTTTTTCTTCGCCTTGCTTGCTGCCTTTCTGAATGAGACAGATTGGTTTCCTGGCATGCTCACAAAAGGCCTTTCATGCTTCCGTCCGCCCCTCGCTGATTACTTCGACTCTGTCCCCCCCCAAAATGCCTTTCATGCTCCCGTCCGCCCCTCGCTGCTTTCTTCGACTTCCCCCCCAAAATGCCTTTCATGCTCCCGTCCGCCCCTCGCTGCTTTCTTCGACTTCGCCCCCCTCCAACAGGCCACTATCGCTGCCACCTTTTCCATCACACTCTTCCTTCTTGCCATCACACCTCCGTTCCTCTTACGCCTATGCTCCTCAGACTCGCCTCCGTCGTAGTACATTTCTATCTGCTGCCCGATCGAAAGGCGCTGGTTTGCCAACAGTAGAGCGTTGAAACGACGAAGTTCTGCATAGTCGCAGCTGTCGATGATGTCCATGGCGGTCATATATTCTTTGCTCAGCCCGGTGACGGGGTCAATGTCGTCCCAATTCGTGGCTGTTGGCGGGCTAGATGTTTTGGTGTAAGTTCGCGTTCAATCGGGACGAAGCCAAAGGATGAGGGCAGACATACGGGGTGGTGGCTGCTGTATTGTTTTGCTCTGTGCTTGATGGAGGTCTAGATCATTCGATCTTAATGCTGCTATTGGCAAGAAGCTATACAATGAGGGAATACGTACGGGGTAGTAGCGATTGGGTTATCTTGTTCGGCGATGTCGACGGCGTCCAAATCATTGGTTTGAGGGATTCTAGATTTCTAGGTCTCAGTCCACTGCGTGGGCCAGAAGCCATGATTTGGGCATGCATACGGGGTGGTGGCCATTGGAATTTCTCGTTGAAGGTGAGCCACGAGATGGTGGTGGGCTGCGATCCTTGGAGTCAGTGTTGAATGATGTTGAAGGTGAGAGACGTGCTGCTTTACGGGCTGTGATCCTTCACTTTAGCCTCAGCTTCGCGTTGTTCCTTTCGGACTGCTTCCACCTCTCATTGACACTAACAAGCCAGGAACCTGTTATTGATGAGCAAACGTGCGTCTGTTAGGCTTTTTGTTATTGTTGATCAGATGCAGAAAGATACGAAGTGTGCACCTGAAAGCCCAAGACATCAATTTCACGGGGCAGCGAGGGTCCCAACAAGAATCAATCAGTCACGGGATAACAGTAACACCAAACCCATATGCCCTGTCGGCCATGCTAATGCAAGACGGGCATGGGAAACAAGCCACAGGGTAATGCTGATCGTCCGCGAAAAGCTGTGTCTTTATGCATAGACGCACTCTTGGGACATCCATGAACACGCTTTAAAGACACTAAGATTCCAAAGACTTCCACACCTCGCAAAGATCTTCTTTCAGGCAATTTGCCACATGCTATTCCACCAAAGCCGTTAAGAAATGTTGAAGTGATAATTCATTCAATACCACGGCGCGTACATACACGAACGGTCTTCCACAACGCTGACAACATTTCTAGTGAAGCTGGATCGCGTGCGAATGAACCAAAACTCCCATCACCAATAAAAGAGTGGGGCCGGCTCAAGAAGGAAATGACGTGCTAACAAAGGTTAGTGGGGGAGGTAGCTGAGGCAATGGGAGGTATAAAAGGCATGGGAGGCATTGGGAGGCATTGGAGAGGCATTGGGAGGCATTGGAGAGGCATTGGGAGGCCGATAGAGGCACGCTAAGGGAGGGAGCAGGGATCCGATTGCTCCTACCTAGGATTTGCTAGGACATCGAACAAGCCGCGACCGTCACGTCAGAAGCCAGAAGATAACGATAGCTAAGCGATGACCAACCCTCACCATCTATACCTGTAGCCAAACCACCTGGGTCCCGACACAACGAACAACACATGGGAGAACGGTTACCGAGTGGGAGCTACCAGTCCACCGGAGTCAAATCCAACCCGGGGAAGCTATGTCCGAGACGCATCTAGCTAGACATGGCTCGACATGGATCTGGTAGCACAAGCCAGTCAATCAGACTCATACGTATTTTACGACCCATCACCCATAGCCGGCTCGATGGTAATCGTCGGGACAACTTGTCAGCTCGGTGGGTTGGACACGTCGTGGATTGCAGATCTGATCCTCCAAGCTCGGAGCTTGGCTGATGCACACCGATCAACGCTTCCGTGCTGGAATCAGAAAAACCCTCCCCCGTTCCGATGAAACAGAAAGCTTCTTCTTCTTCTTCCGTTGGCCGCCAGCATCGCGGTTTGAGAGATCCATCGCTGGTCCTGCTTCGGGGAGTGTCATTGATCCATCAGCCAGCCCGACGATGAACAACCTTCTCTTCCCCCCCCAACCTCCCGGGAAACCTTGAAAATCCCCATCCCACCTCGACATCTGGTGCCGCTCCACCAAGCCAAGCCAACATCCAGGCGGGGGTGGGAGTCGATTGTCGGGAGTAGGTTCGTGCCCCGTGTCGGAAGCCGGAAGGACTCGATCGGCCAGGGCTGAAGCTCCGACATGGGGGCGCCACGGAAGACCCGGTGCCGTGGCGCCGGGACGACTTACATACACTCACTACTCTAGGTACAGCGGCTGTTCGATCCATTGATTCGGAGCTGGGGCGATAGGATGTCCACGGCGTGAAAGCGAGCTGGTGGAGTGTACGGATGCGGTCGGGTGCGACTGGCTGCTGAAGCGTTCTGGGTGCGAGATGGATTTAGGGCTGGTGTGTTGACGTCTATGGGAGGAATGGAGCTTCGGGAGAGGGTGTTGGCATGATCGCGTGACTGGCAGACGAAAGGGAGAGACGAGGGATGTTGGGAAAAGGAGGAAAGAATCAGATGCTCGACATCTGCATTGGTCTGATTCATACTTGCAAGAAAGGTAGGACGATGATGCCTGCTCAGTCTTCTAGAACGCCGGTATATCGCTGCAAAGAGCCCCTTTCTAGCCGCAATGGGGCACCGCCAGCACCGTCGCTTTTCGTAAGGAATAGATCATGATTCGTCGCTTGGCCTCCTCATCCGCCCCTCGCCCAACCGCCTTCTTCCCAGCTTTTCAGGGGCTCGCGGATCTCATCTCTCCATTTCGCAACCGCCGCCCTCTTCACCGCCTCTCTCGCCAGTGCGCCCTTCAACGCTTTCTCCACCGCCCTACCCTTCATGACTCTACTCGCTTGTTCTCCCCTTCTGGCGAACTCAAACGGCAATCCCTCTTTCGCCATACCGAGCTTTTGCGACGCCATGCGCGCACCCGCGTAAGGGCTGTCGCCAATAGCCGCGAATAGCAGTGTTACTCCCAGGGCAAAGACATCTGAAGCATATGTTGCGACGGCGCGGTCGGTGTTACGAGGGGACAATGCTTCGAGAAGTTCGGGAGATAAGTACTCTGTTGTGACCGCGCTGACTTCTTCAACCTCCTGCTCCTCGCCCGTGCTGGAGATGGTGTGCGAGGAGGAGAAATCACAGTATAGAGGAGTCAAGGCCCGGCTGCTTCCAGGTCGAAGAAGGATGTTCGCTGGCTTGATGTCTCCATGCACACAGCCCACGCTATGAAGAAAGGCGAGACCATCTATCAGACTCTCGGCGAGGCCGGCCCATTCCTCTGCACCGACGACAGGGTCAAACATGGTCTTTGTCGAAAGCGGACGTCTGGTGGCCGCTTTAGCATGGGTTTCGAGGCTGAGAGGTACGGCGTCAAACATGATGGAATGCTGAGCCGAGTCGAAGCCGTGGAATGGGACGAGATAAGTTGAAGCATTGGCGTGGGAGTGGATGTAAGTGAGAATCTTTGCTTCCTTCTCGAGAATCTTGTGCGCTTGGCGGCTGGAGGGTTTCTTGACTGCCAGCACCTTCTTGCTCGAAGAAGTCGCGCCAGCGGTTGGTGATGTTGGAGGAGTTGGTGGCAGATTTGTCAATTGCTTCAATGGTTCGACATTTTCTACAGCACGATATACGGTGCTCCAAGCACCACGCCCTAGCTCCTCGCGCAACTGATATTCCCCAGTGTACGGCTTCGGTGCCGTGTCCGGTCCTAGAGCTTCCCTCTTTGATGCCTGATCCGCTTTAAGTTCGGGCATCCCGAATGGCTTCGCGCCTAGGTTTACGTTGATTGAGAGTATAGCTTCAATCCCGTCTGCGCTGGCGGAAGCTCGGATGTTCTCTGGTTTCGGAGGTGTAGATGGAGGAGTGAGGGGCTGATTCGCACCAACAACAGGGACCTCTGCTGGCAGTGTCTTCGAAGCTGTAGGCTGAGGTCTCTGGTTCAGCGGAAGAGCCGGTAGCTCTGCGAGCGCGGGACGCATTGGCAATGCGACAGGACTGGTCGGTGGACTGGTGAGTGGGAGCCAGCGCTGCTTGGAGGCAGTATCTTGGGGCGTGTCCTCAGGCATCTTGAACCTTTGCTGGGGACTCGAGCAGGATGATGCTGCAGGTCGCAGGGGAATGCGCCGGCGGATGTGTAGAATGTGGGAGGCTGCAAGCCACAAAGTATGTCACCTCGCAGGTGTAATACCCTTTTACTTTGGGGATTATGTTACCCTTTGACGGAATGCAATCGCGAACGTGCGACGAGCTGGGCTCTTATGGGAGGGAAGGGAAATTGCCCATTTTTGGGTGCTCCTTTCGGGACATGAGAAATGACTCTTGAAGCCAAAAGTGGTTATGGGGCGCGGTTAGGCTTCTGGACTGGCGTCTGGCTGGGAAGAATTTGAGAAGGCGCCATCTGGAAGGTATCAACATCTCGCGCTCAGATGGGGGAACTTGCGCTTTTATGAGCGCTGCTCCATGGGAAATGGCCCAATGTACGACTCCGACGTGTCGTAGCATTGTTGGAGGCTTACCGCCAGCTTGGTAAAAGACTGAGATTTGAGAGAAGGTTTGAGAGATTGCATCACGAAGCTCTGATAGGTCGCTGGGCCCCCACGTGCACTAGTGTGGTACTAGTACGGGTCTGACCGAGGGACCGAGTTTCATTCATTCGCCTACTTACTTAACTACTTACCTTAATCCTGAATTTGTCTGTGAGAGACTAGAGTTCTGCGGTTGGCAAATATACACGCATCAGTTATTCTCTCATCTGCTCTCTGCTGCCAACGTCTCTCCGACGTCTGGACCTCCATGTCCCTAAGCCATGCCTCCGTTGGCCCGGAGAATCTGACCGCTGATCCATGAACTCGAGCCACTGCTCAACCAGACAATCGCCTCCGCGATTTCCTCCGGCTTCCCAATGCGACCCATAGGACTGAATCCCGCGATCATCTTCAACATCTGCTCCGTCTTGCCCTTGTAGAAGAGCTCCGTGCCGGTGGGGCCAGGGGACACGGCATTGACCGAGATGCCCTTGGGCGCAAGATCCTTGCACATGACGCGGGTCATCTGCTCGATGGCACCTTTGGTGGAGTTGTAGAGGAGGTATGGCGCTTGAACTGTGGTGGCGGTGCATTGAGTGGTGGAGATGAGTACGATGTGAGAACCCTCAGGCATGTGGGGTGCCGCTTTCTTCCGGGGCGTTAGCTTTCACAGCCGTGGAAGGGGGAATTAGGGCGGCTGACCTGGCAGAGGAAGTAAGGACCCTTGACATTGAGGTGGTAGCTCTTGTCAAAGTCTGCCTCCGTCGTGGCCTCGAGGTTCTTCAAGAGCATGATACCAGCACACGGAATCACAATGTCGATTTTGCCGAATTTGTTCACAGTCTCGGAAACCATACGCTCAATGTCCGGGATGCTGCCGGCATCACCTTGAATGAGTAGGGATTGCTCATGGCCAATTTGCTTGGCAATATCCTCGGCTGCGCTGGAGTCTGAAGAGTAGTTGATGGCGACATTGGCACCAGACTTGGCGAGGAGCAGAGAGGTAGCGGCTCCAATGCCCTTGCTGCCGCCAGTAATGAGAGCGGTCTTACCAGCGAGTGGTCCAGACATCTTTTCGGCTGGATGGCAGTTTTTGGATAGGAGGGAAAGGTTCTGAAGCTTCTGTAACATACAGATGACTTCAAATGGAGCTGAGGCTTGAAGTGTTGTTGATTGAGAAGTAGGAGTGAGGATTAAAGAAACGAGTGATTGAAAAACGAGGTATACTGATCTTCTTTATATATACACTGGCCTGTCCCGTTGCCTGTCGGTGTTAAGAAAGGGTAGCGACTCGTATTCACGGTAAGAGCGAGCCACATGGTATGGGAGCTTCAGCTCCAGTAACGCCGTCAATTTAACCCCGGAAAACGGCACTACTACGGTCAATTTCTTCAGTCTTCCCGACGCGCGACAACGCTAGGTCGGAACCAGCGCGAGGAAACGGTCTTAATGATGATCTATCTCCATACTGTAGACGTCTGAGAACATCGAGTCATTCGAATCGTTCTTCTGGCCATCGACCCTGAGGATCAGCACCGCCTTGCAAAATCCGAAGACTTTCCATTAGGACCGAGGTGAGGACCGAGGTCAGAACGTTGGTCTCCTCTCAGCCTCCAACGTAGCGCCGTGCTTCCTCCTGGACACATGGTATTCTAGCTGGAGAATATTTCACCATGGTGTGGTGTAGTTGAGGGTGCGCGGATGTTTCGAATCCTTCTGAGACAAAACAAAAGAGGAAATGCACGCGTCGAATACGAGGATGGCTGGTCTAGGCGCTTCTGCCGAACCATCCCGTCGTCTTTCGTTACCAATCGACGATAGCTTTTGTATTTGAAAGTCATTTAAGTTTCGAGGTTTTCGGAGCTTGGTGGCTTATTTGGTGATATAACGATCTCAACCCGAGTTTCGACGATGTTCTCGAAGTTTGACTCCCAAGATGTGTTGCGCGTTGGATATCGGCAAATACCTTTCAGGGTCTTTGCGATGGTGATGCAGACGCACGTGTTGCTGGTGCGATTGGGAAGATGACAAGTGTTTCAACGGTTGCGCATTGATGTGAGCTATTGCAATAAAAAACTGCAGCAACGTGAGGACAATGGAGAGGTGCATGGTATGAGAAGAAGCTCAAAGACCAGGTCAAAGCAGATACTAGGAAAGACAGACATACATGGGTCATAAATAGAAAGCATTCTGTTCATGCGTTGCATGGAGAAATATGAGGCAGGCCTCAAACACTCCAGTCGAGTCATCGGGACGGCAGCAGAAAACCAGTCGTAGTAATGTTTGAAGATGTAACCCGAGGTTCATGCCTGGACGGTTTGGGGGAATTCAGAACCCAACCCAACGATAAGTCGAGGTTCTTTGCCATGCAGGCTTGTAAGGCGCTTCTGCCGGCTCGCCAAGAATGTTTCAAATCTCCAACGAACCATGTTACACTCGCAACAATAAACCCGGCAACCGAATTTATGGGATTTAGTACTGCCGTCGAGGGGATTTAGTGAAGTATGACGGACTCTGAGCCGTCGTATATCGATTATGAGACCTTCTTGGACCCAAACTTCTCACCTACGTCTTTCGCCAATTCGCTAGTCCTAGCCACGAACAACCCATCAGACACGCCCTTAGACCTCTCTACACCGCTTTCAAGAGTGTTGTTCGATGTGCAAGAAGTTGATACACATATCCACACTTTGACAACGAAATCCGCACTACCATTACTTAATTACACAAAAGACCAGGACGATGCTGGCCAGCGAATTGTCAGCGAGGTCGAAGCTCAGGTAGCAAACCTCACAGATGGCTATCAACGGCTAGAAAGAGAAGTCATACAGCGGTACGAAGCTGCAGATGAGGTCCGCGTTGCCGTAGAAAGGCTATGGCAGACCGTGAAGATTGGCCGTGGGGTGGGAAGATGTCTACTGCTCGGGCGACAGCTTGAGGCTCAGATGGGTGAAGTTGGCACTGGGAGTGCAGCGAAGAAGGAAGACCACAGGGCCATGATACGGGCAGCGAATACGCTGCTTACTAGTCGCCAACTGCTCGCCGCTTCTGGACCTGATGAAGAAGGCGAGCATTTGCTACGCATCAATCTCATTTCGAGTCTCCAAAGTGGCCTCCTCGCTTCTTCTGACAGCATTTTGCAGAATCGGGGGCAGCAGGTCATCCGCGAGTTCTCCATGTCTTCGCTCGCTCCGTCGCCGAGCGGACCTGCAACTTATGCCCAATCCGAAGAGACGAAGGCCCGAACAATTTCCGCCCTCCTGACTCTCCACCTCCTCTCCCCGCAGCTTCTTCTGTCAGCCCTCCAGTCATACCTCCGCACATCTCTAACATCTTCTCTCGCCTCCATTGCCAGGGCTCTGGCTAATCTCCCAAATCTGGACCGGACCTTACTCGAAGTCTCTGCTCGTTGTCAAAACATCGTTGCCCTCGAGGCTTTGCTTGAGACTGTCAAAGCTCCTTCTCATCCAACGAAGGAGACTAAAAACGGTGGAGAGGAGCGATCAAATTTCCTGCGGCCTCTACTTGCAGCATTGGACACTTCGTCATTGCCATCGTACTTCTGGCGAAGTTTGGCCGAAGGACTTGCTGGGAGGGTGTCTGACCTGGTAGCCAGAGGAGGCGTGAATGCAAGAAGCTTGAGGACTCAGAGGGATAGGGTCAGAGAAAGTATCAGAGACTGCGTATTTAAAGGAAGTCAAGGACCTGGCGGCGCACGAGGAAGAGCAGGGGCATGGGAAAGAGAAGCTGCGGTGATGGTGGGAAGCGTAATTGGGGCTTTGGGGAGATGACGGATGAACTTCGATTTAATGTCTTCCCCCAGTGAGCTGTTTGCTCAGTCGTCTTATCATGTACATCTTGGACAAGTACCAACATCATTGCTCACCACTAACCAGGTCTATAAATGGATTTAGGACCTAACGTCCATGGCGCTGTCGATCATCAACAGATCTATGGAACAAGGCGCTGAAGATCTCCGAGATTGGCTGCCGTTGAAAGCGCATCATCCTTGAAGCCAAGCGGAATCAAGCCTCTTGAAAGCACAAACGACTAGGCAAGTGGGATGAAGGGGCTTTATCGATAGCGAATGGCGGGGTCAAGATGTCCACTTATACGAGCATGAGCGCGAACAGAGAGAGGTCTGCCAGCGAACAAGAGGCGCTGCGATACATTGCTTGGATGTACCTGAAGCCCTTGCAGAATGCAAGAGCAAGTTGACTTTGACTATATGGTCTAGCCTACATGGGCTGGCTGTCAGCAAATGAAGCCTGGTTCAGCCTGGTTGCATGCGTACCACTCGCTACCCTCTATTCTTCCTGCGTTTCCTTTTGCACACCGCCGCAATGCATTGCCCTATTGCCGCCGAAAATTGCTCCGGATCTTGTGCATAAGACTGCCCCTCTCCCACTGTTTGATGTGGCCATCCCGCGGATCCCACTTTTGCAGAGCAGAGCATGCATCATACATGAAGAATGTATGCAAGCACATGAGCAACATGTAGAGTTTGAACTTTCGGTAATCCCACGGACGGAATCTTCTTTTCCCCTCTTGCTGTCGCTGCCTCATTGAGCTGAGCATCCGTCATCTTGTTCTGCCTGCCCTTTTTGGTATCTGATGCTTGATGCCTTTCCCAGTGAACAAGGGAACCGTAAGCACCCTATGTTTTATTAGGTACCGTAGACCTTTCTTGCACAGAGCCAGGGTTAGAGTTCCCCTAGATTCTCCCTAGAGTTCCCCTGCCACCGCCTAGCCCACAAGTTCCCTCTAGGTCGGTCTTCCTGCAGCCTCGATGGCGACTAGGACCCCGCGACGAACCTCTCCTGACCCTTCTTACAAGTTACCACTTCACTTCACCAATAAAACCATCTGGCCAATCTGAATCTCCATCTCTGTCATTCTTGGAAGTAGGCCTTGATGCCCGTACAGTCTGCATGTTTTAGCGTTCGATCCCACACTCCGTTCTGAAACAGCCTCTCCGCTCCTCTCCTGCTACTCTTATCGCTGCGTACCACTGCATCCTCCCCGCCACAATCTCAATGTACGAGGCAAAGAAGGCGATCTTTATACTGCAATAATACATATCGAATTCGGGGTGTTTGCTACACAACTGCGACAGGTACTGCAGCGTCAGCGTGCGCAGGTCGGCAGCATACCAACCTCGAGGCTGCGCTTGAGTTTCCGTCTCTTTTCCGTATTTCCAACCCTGTCAGGCCGGCGTCTCCATGAAATGACGCAAGCGCTCATCGACTTCTAGTCGCCTTCTACAAAACACACTGCACCTCTCTTTAGACTCAGAAAGGCCTTTCTCGTTCTACGCTCAGGCGAAGTCGGAGTGTTACCACAATGACCACCTTTGAGCCGGTCAACGTTGGCCTCGGCCTTTCGGACTACTCCACCGAAGCGACTACACCGACGACTCCTCGAGCCCCTATACCAAACCCTACTCGACCCACACCTCTCCCATCTTCCGAGGACTCGACGCGGTCCGCGCCAAATACGCCTACAACACTGAACTTTGGTGGAGTAAACGGGCAACGGCCATTACCCAGTTCGCCCTTTAGCAATTCTTTTCCAGTACAACATCAGCCTCTAGGCACGACAAGACCTGGGATTGCCAGTCGCGGCGATTCGAGTCGCTCGATTCAATCAACGGAATCCCAGGACATAGACATGGATGAATCAGACGAGGGCGATGGAGGGTCGGACGCCGACAGTATAGACTTGGAGACGGGCAGGCCATCCAAAAAGAAGAAGGGTCAGAGGTTTTTCTGCACCGAGTTTCCACCTTGCAAGTTGAGTTTCACACGGAGTGAACATCTCGCACGGCACATCAGGTATGTGTTCGTTCGATCAGGTACCTTAAGTTTGACTGAAAGTGGCAGGAAACATACCGGGGAACGACCTTTCCAATGTCACTGTTCGCGCAGATTCTCTCGTCTCGACAACCTGCGGCAGCATGCCCAAACGGTACATGTCAACGAAGAGATTCCTGGCGACTCTCTGGCTGCTACTGGTACTCGCTTTCAACGCCAGATTCGAACTGATCGTGTGCGACCGCCGAGTGGGCGGCCTCGCGCTGGCACTGCGAGTAGCCAAGGAAGCCACGGTCGAGGTCACGGCCGGAATCTGTCAACCTCTAGTATTGGATCCAATGCATCTACGATGGTCAGAGAGGACAGTCGACGAAGGCCACCTCCTTTGATGATGGCGGGTGATTCATCTGCGCGGAACAGGCTGAGCTTGGATACGCTACGAAGTCAAGCTTCAACGCCGCCTGGCCAGTATTCATTCTTAGTGGAACCATCTGAAGGTGCTAGCACCCCAACTTCGACCACTTATTCCAATGGACAGAATAGCCCGGGCTATGGCTCATCCTTGGGGTCACCCGTGTCCACTGTATCTCGAAGTGGTAATTTTTGGGACGGCAGGTCTCACACTCGAAGACTATCCGTACCATCTGGACCGGTCCAATTCCAGTCTCCTCAGAGTAATGCCTATTCTTCGCCTTTCCTCAGTCCTCTGGTTTCCTCCAGTGCTTCTACCTTTCCAAATATTGGCAGTAGTTCGGGGAGTCCGACCAATGCGAATTACAACCCGTCACGCCGCGAAGCTGTATCAGCTGCCGAAGCCGAATGGAGAAGACGGACATGGCATCCTAGCACCTATACTTATACGAATTACTCTCGTCCAGCTACGAGTGGATTGAGCTACTACCAGACCCCGGATGCTCCTCGGCCTGCTTTTGCTCCACAAGCTGCTGCGGCTGCAAGTCAGCCACATCGACTACCCGGTATTGAAACGTTTGATCAGATGCCTCGTCGGCCTGCAACGCCCCATGCCAGCGCTTCAAGTCCTATGCAGATCGACCCTGCTATCAGACCGCCAATCTATCCAGGTCCATCAGTGCAGCCCAACTCTGGACCAAACGACAGGAGGGGCCACGCATCATGGGACATGTCTCTCCATCAGAATCTTACTAAACTTGACATAGCGAGTGGGACCCCACCTAACGATTCTGGTGCATGGTCCCAGCAGGCTGCTAATGAACAAGTCTCAGTCGGCTCACAGACGGAACAGCACTCCCAGGCAGCCCCTGTTCTACATCAAGAATCCCAAAAGCGCGCTTCTGAGACTCCACACTACCCCAATCCTACCCCTGTTAGAGCGAAACGTCAAGGCTGGTATATCGGCCATGTAGGAGGAAGTCAGCAGCGAGCTTCACCTGGAGATTCCAGCAGTAGCGAAGGAGTCCCGACCACGCCCTCGTTCACAACTGCCGAACATCATCCTTCGATTGTCCACAGCAACGGTTACATTGAGTCTGCTCACCCTGGCGCTGCCATGCCAGCGCCTCACCACGTAAGTTCTGACGCTCAGTTGTCGTAAAGAAATTGCTGAACCATTTACGAAGGCTTACAATGCCGGAAACACACGACCTCCGACCTGGCCGCTACCGACCGGTGCGGACAGTTCTCACCACAACGGGCCAAAGGACACCCAGATGAGTGGGCTTGAAGTCCTTGTGGCTGTTGCCACCAGCGAGGAAAATGCTACTGCTACTCCTCGTTCCTGATCTTATCGCGAATTATGACTTCTCTTCGAAGGTCTGAATTATTATGTTCTTTAGCCGATTCTGTCGGCTTTATGAAGTACACGACTTTGACGCTTTCTATGTTACAACGTTTCTGTCATGGAAGCATATGAGATACCCGTCAGAGAAGAGCGAATATGCATGGAGTTTATCGTCATTTGAGCGTCTGAGTTTCTTTTTGAATACCATTTAGGAGGCATGAGCGGCGTGGATTTTTTTACCATTTACTGTCGTTTTCTGGCATTTCTGTCACAAATTTAGGCACGCGCTTCATTACTGCGGATACCAACGCTGGATCGCAGCGACATACGATTTTGGGCGCTTGATATTATGAATCGCTGAGCTCCCCCCCCTCCTGGCTTCAGATAGCTACGTCCTCTACTCGCAATAATATCTACTCCCTTTTACGAACCCAACTTGCAAGACCAGGAATATTCGGCACCGACTGTGGCCTGCCTATCATACATCTGTAACGTGGTAGTACTTGAAGATTTTCTCGACGCTATCGTAGAGAGTGACCCAGAATAACTCCGCTGCAATGCATTGACCGACCAAGCATGCCATGCTACCATAGCCATAGGTTCGACTTCGCGATCGAGAACCCGTCCTGTAACAATGCGCTTTCGCCCTTGCTGTCAAGTGCCTCGTCATTCACGAAGTCGGTTTCCTCTGGTCTCCAGGCAGCGCCATCCCCTCGGGCATCGGTCTCGCCCCTTCCTTCGCCAGCTTTTCCAGCGTTTGCTTCTTATTGTGCTCCATCACTCGTCTCTGCTTGAAATACGTGACCTGTAAATCCCGACAACCGGTCAGCCACCCATCTCAATCCAAGACAGCTTAGCTCTTCCATGTCCATTTATTCCCTTCCGTCCCCCCCCCATCCCTCCTCTTTTCCAGTCCCTTTCCCCCCCCCAATATGCCTCCCTCCAAACCAGCATCACCAGTCAACATACATACCCAACTCGCGGCGCACTCCCTGTCCAACCCCTTCCCCTCACTCCCACACGCGCCCTCCGCCCGATCTTTCTCCCGTATGCCGTCGATGATGCCGTTGCGTTCCAGGCAGGCGAAGAAGTCGTCCCGGGCCCGCCAGCAGTGCGCGCGCGATTGCCGGTCCGGGGCTTCGAACGCGCCGTCCGGGGACGGGGTGGGGGAGGCGTGGGAGGGCGGGGGCGGGGCGGGGGTCGTCGAGGTGGTGAAGAGGCCCATTTGGTGGGTGCGGTGGGAAGGGTGGGGTGGAGAGGGTGGTGGAGTGCGAGGATGAAGGTGTGGTGGTTGTTGTGGATTTGGGAAAATTGGGAGCTTTTGGAGGGCTGGCGCTAGCGTGCGGAATTTTTTTGGGTTGTTTCTCCGCCGCCGCTAGGGGAGAGAGTGAGAGAGAGAGAGAGAGGTCAGGCTTCAATACTCATCCTTCTCATTTTGGAGACGAATCGTATTGCAGAGTTTTTTCGAGAACACAGCCTCACGAATTCTTCTCCTCCGCCCCTTTTCCCCCATCCGAATCAACCTCTTCCAGTCAATCCGAAAGCCCACACCACCACCGACAACAACAACAACAAACAACAAACAAACAATGCGACCACGATAACCAGCCACACCCACCTCTCCCACCCACCCATCCATCCCATCCCATCCAACCCATCACCTCCCAACCAAACAACACACACACAAACACAAAAAATGCCGCGCCGGCCCCGCCCCGCCCACTCGCCGCTGCGCATCCTCACGCAGATTGTGACGCTGCAGCTGCTCTACTACCTCTGCGTGACGGGCCTGCTGCTCTTCGCGGCCCTGACGGCCGGCCGGCCCTTCTCGCCGGACCTGGTGCTCGGCTGGCGCGGCCTGCGGGGGGACACGGCGGGCGGCTGGACGCTGGGCGTGTGTTGGCTCGGGGGCAGTCTGTGCGGGTGAGTCGGCGTTGGGGTGGTGTTTGTTTTCTGTTGTTTCGTTTTTCTTTCTTTCACGTGGAGAGATACTCCCAACCTTTCCACGGAGAAATCCTGGGCGGGGTTCGTTCCGTCCAAGCAAGCGTCGAGAGCGTTGTTCCCCGAACGGAATCATCTTCCCTCATCCCCCTCCCCCCCTCCCTCCCCTCCCTCCCTCCCCCCCCCTCCCTCCCCCCTCCCCCCCCTCCCCCTCCCTCCCTCACTCACCATACCACCCCCGCTAACCCATCCCCCCCCCCGCAGCGTCATCCTCCTCGCCCTCGTCGTCGCGCGCTCCAAGCTCGTCCCCGACTTCGCCCTCACGCTGCACGCCGTGCACCTGCTCGCCACGTCGCTCTACTCGCGGTCCGTGCCGGCCCACGGGCTCTGGTGGGCCCTGCAGGCCGCGAGCGCCGGCCTCATGGTCGCGGGCGGGGTCTGGGGCTGTCGGTGGCGGGAGCTGAGGCCGATTTCGTTCGGTGGTGGTGCTGGTGCTGGTGCTGGTGCCGGTGCTGGAGGGAAGGTGGGGGGGGGACCCGGGGGGGGAGGGGAGTATGAGATGCTTGCTACGGTGGAGGAGGGGGGTGGGGGGGTGGGGGAGGGGAGGGCGTGAGGGAGAGGAAAGGGTATCGATCGGGCTTGGGGAAAAAAAGAGGATTCGTGTTGAGATACCCATCCCTTTAGTTGATTTTGGGCAAAACGTATAGAGTATACATGTTTGACTATCCAGACGCGGATGAATCAGATCAACGTCGAGAGGTATCATAGGTATGAAAATTACATTCTTGATGCATGCGTGAGCAGGAGCCGAACGTTCTATCGTAGGAGCCCGTCTCATCATGTTGTTGTTGAAAAAGGAGCAAATAGCATGGTAGCAGAGGTAATGCATCCCCGCAAACCCTTCGTAGGATACTTTCTCCCGTTCCCTTTTCCCTTTTTCCGTTGTCCATCCTCAAACCGTGATATCTTCTGCAATGCATGCAAGCCCCATTTCAAATAACACCGCCTCTTGAATAATACAGATTGTAACAGTTCGATAGTGCGCTTCGATAGAATCGGCTGGCACGTGCCTCATGAATTCAAACTTCTCAATGCAATCCCGTTGACCATCACAATGTATTTGCCTCCTTTGTGATGATCTGCGATGCCTCATTATGTCTTGAATGCCCGATCCAGAACCTTCAACGCCCTCATATCTTCACCAAAACCCAATTTGTCACTGGGAATGTCCTGCGGTCCACCTTCCTTCTTCACGGATCCACCGGGGGTTTTATCACCGGATCTGTCGCTCTTCGCATCTGCGTTTGGGCTGTTGTGGCTCTCGGCAGAAGTGCCGTTCATGATGGCGCCAATACTTGGGATCGTGCTTGCGCCATTCGTGCCGTTGGCGTGGGTTTGGACGGCCTCGGCAGCTTCCTGGAGCTGTGCATGAGCTCCAGGAGTTGACGTCCGGGAATGAAGGTTTGGTTGTGACTGTTGCTGTATCATCGGCGAAGAACCCATCAACCGCGGGTCGATAGGAGTGGACGACGAGATAAGCTGCTGAGCCTGCTGCTGTTGACCGTTTGGCGGAGGTTGCGACATGTGTGGGGAAGGATGACGATATTGTGACTGTGACTGCTGCATCCCATTCGCGGAGGTCCCATTGCGGCTGTGAATTTGTTGCGGAGGCGCAAGGTTGCTGTCTGAGGGCGTGGGAGGATTGCGATTTTGATTTGGAGGGTACCTTGGATCATAGCCGTTGTAGATATCTTGAGGCGGCGCATACTTGTCCATGGGTCGCTGTTGTGGTGTTGTAGGGGGACCTTGCCGTTGGTCGTAGCCAGACATATCAGGATGCACAGAAGATGGCATCGAAGGGTATCTTCTTTGGTCGTACGCTTGGTAATGAGGGTCGTATGACTGCGTTGTGGGTGGAGGTTGTTGAGCCGATTGAGAGTTCTGAAGAGGTGAATGACCGTTGATCGGCGGTGGGGGTGCGTATACGGCACCACCTCCATTATACTGCTGGTAGCCATAATGTGGGCCCGCCTGTTGCACCGGAGGCGGAGGCGTCCAATTGTAACCATTGTAGTGTGGGGGCCATTGAGGAGGTCCTTGTCGAGCATATCCTGCCATCTGAGGGACAGTTGAGTATGGTGCGCTGACCATCGGCGACCGAGTCACGGCGGGGATATTTTGATGCTCATGAACGGTCGATTCGGGGTACATTCCCTTTTGTGGACGAATATGCCGCAATGCCGGATCGCTTGTAGGACTTGTGAGGCCTGAAGCAGATGGATGGGAGCGCGAGTAGTAGCTGATGAGATGGAGGTGATTGCCCGAGGAAGTCGTTATGCTGAAGGACTGCTTCATCAAGCCGTCTGGCTTGTATCGATACCCATCCGGTCCATCATCTCCACCCATATCCAGATCGGAGTCACTACCGCGAGTGCTATCAGGAGTCTTTCCAGCTCTTGAGACGGCAGCCAAAGGCGGTCCAAAGCTGTTGCCACCACGTTTGCCCTCCATTTCCCGGTATGTAAGAAAGCTTCCAGACACCCTACTGGCACTCCAAGATTTCCCGTCGGTCCATCTTCGCATACCGGCTTCACGTTCATCCCAGACGAAGACGGAGCCAGACTTGATGGATTGGCGCTCTTTTTCAGACAATCTTCGCTGGACTCTAGGTAAAAGGCCCAGGCGACAGGCCTCAAATAGTATTATCGCATCTGCGGGGGTCCGCACGTGCCCGTTGTATGTTTCCATATCTAAGAAGGTAGAAATGGTGGGTATCGATGGGGCTGCCAGCCTTGGCTTGGGTGGGTCCTCCCAGGAGCGCTTTCGCTTTAGGGGTATCTCCCCTAAATTGGGACTTGTTCGCGAGGCTGCGAGGTGCGGTTTTGCATCGAGGTAAGCAAGTGGCCGGTGAAAACTGGCGGGGTCCATCAGTAGAGATTCTATGTTGACTTTGTTGTGTATACAGCGGACATGAGGGTAGTAGAAGGTTGCGTCGCATGAGAAATAGCAATGTGTAGGAAGAGAATATGGTTGCGCAGCGTGCAGTTGGGTAAGATATGTGGAAAGGGGGCATCCGGTGCATGAGATGTAACACAGGGCGGAAGATTTGGAAGTGGGCGAGGGTGTAGGATGTAGGATGTAAGGCGCAGGGAGGCAGTCGCAAAGCTTACCTTCAACGGACGGAGGTCAGATTAATCTTAAAGATCATTCGGCATACAGTAATATATCTCGGGCTGACCGTTGAATTATGATTAAGAAGAAGGGAGCCTTGGGTGAATAAGCTTCGACGAAACTCCACTTTGCGATATGGGCTTGAGGAGAAAATTTGTGTTCAGGTCGGTGTGGATGGTATGAGTGATGTTCCGGAGGGGCGTGGAGGAGGTGTGCAGAGCAGGATGGAAGCCTGAGCGGCGCGGAGAACTGTGGAAAAGGATCGGAGCTGAGACGCCGATGAATGATGTGTGAGTGTGGTGTAAATGTTGTTGTTGGTGCAACTGGCACTGGTACCTTTACTGATGTTGATGATGATGGTGATGATGATGATTCAGTTTGCATGGGTTGATAGCATGATGGAAGCTTTTTTTTTGAGTACCGCGCGTAAGTTTTTTGGTTAGTAAGTTAGGTAAGTAGTTAGTAGTAGTGGTAAGGTAAATTAGTGACGAAGGTTAGGATTTAGCATTTCCGAGCATGCCGCTTAAAAACTCTACCCAGCTGCTACCAAGTCTACCGAGTCCAATCAGAGACTACCCGTTTCTGCGTACGTTGGAGATATAATGAAGGAAGATGGTGAAACAGTCTAAAGTATTGTGATTGAGAGGCTTTGCAACATGTAGAGTAATGATTATTGAAAAAATGTACTTATTTAAAGGTAAGCACCTCGCAATACTTTCCCTCATTCATGAGAAGGTATGAGTGCAGTGCAGGATCGAGATGCGAGAAGCGAGGGTGTTATTAAAACAGAAAAGCCAAGGATTAAGTGAGATCCTTTACTGGAATAATAACACTCACCAACCCCTTTTCAACCTTGATCAAACACCTATCAACTCCGAGCATCCAGCTGCCCATTTCGATTCTACACATCTGGCCCCTTTGTCACACACTCACCAACTCACACCCTCCACACTCTCTCCACACCGACACACCGACACACCGACACACCCACCCCATATCACCCACACACATCCATCATAAATGACGTCTCATTCCCCTTTTAATTCTGATGCACGCCTTTACAATTCCATTTCTCTCTCTCAATCTCCCCGCCTCCCTTATGACTACGCTGTTCCTGATTCTGTTCAAGCCAATCGCCAAACAGCGGCAGCGACGAGATCCGAGACATAGGATATGTATACGGTACTTAGTCGCTGATAGTACATGTTGATTAATGTATGACTGATAAGTTATGGTCCGCCATGTGTGAGCCCTGCAAGTCTTTCTTTTTGGTTCGTTGGACCGCCTCGAGGCTCCGTGGCCTTTGGTCAACTTGTGGAGTAAGGTTAATCGACACGCCACGGAACCTTATATTTTACCGACGCTACCCCCCTGTCAAGAGCTGCTTTCTGCCGAGTGCATATCCTCTCCGCCAGTACTTTCTTCCTGCCAACTCCAAGGGTGCCATGCATGCATGCGGCCGACTTGGGAAGCAAGATCTTGGCCAACAAACCCCTTGGCTTTTTGCTTCTCAATGTTCATGGACCGAGCGGTTTAAGGTTTCAAAGTTCATCAATCAGATACGAGAAGCATGCAGGAAAAAGCAAAGTATATTAATATGCATGTTTCAACGGCGACGGACAGCGTAACAGCTGGGTTTCACACAATCCTCGTACTAGCCATACGGGAATCATGCTCCGTCTGAGATTTGGCTTTTCTCTTCAAGCCACGTAAGCTTCATTCGCAACGCTGTAGCCGGCCTTACTTTCACTACCAATAATGATTAGATGACCCCCCCCCCCAGAGAATACGACATCACCATAATCCCGTATGTAAAGTAATGAACCCACGAATCGGGCCAAACCCATCACGGACATCAAGTCTTGCGCGGTCTCGCAATTGGCAATCGCAAGGGCAAGGGCGATGGTGCAAATGCAGCAATTTAATAATAAGAATAGTCATATAATATGCCGCCCGGGAATATGGAAGGTAACTTTTAGAGTACCGCCAAGCTTTTCTGCCGCTCAACCACACGATATGCATATCTTCCGTACCGTTATTTCTTGTCACTCCTTCTCACACTCCATGCAAAGCCGCGGCACGGTCTGCACCCACACCTTTTCCATCAACTTTGCCATCTTCGAGACAAGAAGAGTAACACTTGCGCGATGACTGCCAAGCTTCCAGTTCTGCAACACGAACTGGCGCAACGTTGCCACTTTCCCGCTCAGTGGTGGCTTGCATGAGTCTTCGGTACCTAATACTCTAGTGGGCCACCCCTCGTGTTGGTCAGAAATGCCGAGGAGCAGGAGGCGCTTCTCCTCCGTAGGCGGATTTGTCGCCAACATTGTGCCCATTCCGCCTTGACATTTGGCGCCTTGGAGGCTCTACGAAGATCGAGATCTCAGCGCTGCGAGTGTCTAGACATGCATCCCGAGCGAAGCCGTCGTGACTCCTCTATGCGGGAAGGTTCCGCAACCGAGCTCCTTCCCCTTTCCTGAGCAGTAGCACAGCGCCGCTGAAGTTTGAGACAATGGCAATATTATTGATCCATTGGGGAATGATGGAATGGAGACTGGAACTCTCGGACTGCGGTATTGGGTAAGGAGGTGAAGTTGTCGAAAGGGTAGATAGTAGACAGCTACCCATGTGCAAAGGATCAGCAATCACAACGACCATGGTAGCGGGGCCAGGGGACGACATCTTTGATGTTGCTGATTCCAGAAAGGTAAGCCAATAGCCTATCGAAACCGAGTCCAAATCCGCCATGAGGAACGCTACCGTATCGACGGAGATCGGCATACCAGTCGAGATTGCCCTTCTCACTGGAAGGCGACACATCAGAATTCATTATGGTTTGACCAACCCCGCTTGCCGCTGAAAAGTTCAGACCATGGCTATGCATTGACTTCAAGAGTTGTTGTAGACGATGTTCACGCATTGATCCTCCAACTACTTCACATAGCTCAGGCAGTAAGAGGTCAAAACAGGCGACGGTTTTGTTTTGCGTTGGTTCAACACCATCCTCCAGTGATGACGGGAGCATGTAGAAAGGCTTGGTCTCCCGAGGATAGTCAGTCACAAACACCGGGCTGCCTTGGCCGAAGGTTGTAGAAATGAACTTCTCATGCTCCAGCTGTAAGCCAGTGATCCAGGATGGCTCGTACACAAACGTTGCTTTCCCTGACTCGACCGCATCCTCAAGGCGCTTGATTGCGTCTTCATAGGTAATTCGAGGCCAGGGTGATTGCATAAGCCCTTGCCAACGTTTGCGAAGTAATTGTGGGAATTGCGTGCCTTCAGCGTCAGCAGACTTCGCTCCTCGATTGGCATATAAGATCTCTTCCATGAAGCCCGCTTCCTGTAATTTGCCCACTAGATCTCGGATCATGTCTTCAACCAGATTCATGACATCTCTTAGGCTTTCGGTCCGTATTTCCGCTTCCAGCATCCAAAACTCAGCCACATGTCGCGGAGTGTCGCTTTTTTCTGCCCGAAATGTTGGAGACAATGTCCAGACTTTCTGATGCTCGTGTATGAAAGCTTCCAAGTGTAGCTGAGAAGAAACGGTCAGGAACTTTGGATCCTTGAACATTTCATCCTTCGCCCTCGCTGCAGCCTCAATCTCATCTTCCCCTCGGCTACTAGATGGCTTTGCAGATACCGTGAAGATCTCGCCGGCCCCCTCACAGTCGGACGAAGTTATGATGGGTGGCTGCACACGAACGAAATGCCGATCTCTAAAATAGCTAGCTAGGTGGTAGTCACACTCAGACCTCAACCGTGCGAGCAGTGCATTCACCGGAGTCCGCAGCCTAAGATGTGGAATCGTTCGGAGGTATTCGGCGCTATGGTATTTCTTTTGGATGGGATACTTCTGCGTGATTGAATTTGTCAGCGCCTCTACCCTGACACGAACGCAAAAGCCACAACGCAGGTACCGCAGATCAATTCAGGGTGGGTCGACTACCTCTGCATCCGTTGTACCGATGATGTTCACCGCCTTCGCCTTCAATTCATACGGTTGTTCCTTGTGCGGTGGAGCAGCCTGCCATGTACCCGTGATGGCCACTGAAGTCCCCGTGCCTAAGCTGTACAGTCCGAGCACCGTTAGTTTTGTGCTGCAGGGAGGGGGACAGAGTCACTGGACGTGCCCTTCAGCCAATTGAGGATCTAGCACAGCTTGTAAGGAATATGCCGTAGACCCATCGCCGAGTTCAACGAATGAGCGTTGTTTCTGGTTTCGAATAGTTCTGATTGAGCCTTCCACCGTGATTAGATGGCCGCCATGTCGTGGTGGAGTCGCCAGGATGGTGGCTACGTTGGGACTGGCCGTGGGAAAAGCAGACAGACGCCGCATGCGCACATGAGTGGGAGGAAGTGTAATTGTCGGTCTTGAAAACAGAGGTGATAGGCGAACGCAACGCCATATCGTGAGCATCAGCCAGATTGAGATGTTCGCGTTCTTGGTGGATGCTGCAGGATGTCGTAGGAGTTCAGCGGTTGACAAATCTTGGTAAAGCAGGGGGTGGAAGAGATTGGAGATTGGAGAATCGAGAACGAGTCGGAATGGAGGGCGAGGGAGCTAGTAAAAATCTCATGCAATATTTCATGCAGCCTTACGCGCATATGGATGAAGGAAGGTCGGGCGGCTGACGAACCTCGCTCGAACTGTCACACGTCAAGCTCGAAAGAGTGAAATATGCAAACTCCAACATATTGGAGGCATTGTTCTCATAATCTTGGAAGTGCACAAGAAGCATTTCATCATATGCCTGCTCGATATCCTACAGCTGACAAGCATCCGTTGGCAGCTATTGTTTCGTCAACTGCCGAAAGGCTTTTCCATACAGTTTTCGGTAACTACCAAGGCCGTTCCATTTTTTAATTTTTAGACGGCACATGTATATTCACCGCAGGAACTTTTGATTTATCTAATTACTTGCTGACCTTGCCCTGGAGTATTCAGATCTACCGACGTGAGTGGTAGATCATTAGACAGTGAGCAGGCGAGTAAAGTAGTTGGGACTTCATCTCATCGCCTGTGGGGAGAGATGACACAAAAGTCTATTTAGCGGCTGTCGGTACCTCCCAGCGCTGGAAGGGCCCAGGCCTTGTAGCCTTGAAAGCTTTGAACCCCTTTTTCCATCCAACCTCGGAACTTGGACGAATAGAGGCAGCGTGAAGGAAACTGTGGCACCTGTAGGAATGATAGCGCCCATGCCCCCCCCCCCGAGAGCTCCAAAGAAAGCAAGTCGATCCCACCGATCTCGAGGGAAGCTGTTGGTCGGTTTCATCTGGCTAAATGACACACCGCAGGATCGTGGAACGGGGAAGACACCCTCCCGTGAATCTATCCAGATCCATCTTGCACTTAAGTCGCTCCATCCGCCATTCTCTCACCGCTATTGGGCAGCGGCAATGGAACGATCGCACTGCTATGATCTCATCACGACTGGGAAGAATCGAAATCGTCTGAGCTCTCGCGTATCGTGGCTTGAATTCATTTGCTCATGACAGATTCACATCTAATCCTAAGCATCCAGCCGTATCCTTGCGATTGGTCACATACCTCCCTTTCCATGGTAGTTCAGGCATTCCACGTCGGCCGAAACCATCTTCACACGGCACTCAGCCATAGAAGCAAATTAATGGCCATGGCTACTTTTCCTTTTATCCGCTACAACTTCCACTTGTGCTATCTCATCTCATCTCATCTCTTGTTGTCTATACTGCGATCCTACATACACTCTTGGCCCTGACTCCAGTCCTGTTTGAACTCTATTGCTTGCACACCAGTTCCCCTCTTGCCGATTTCTTGCTCCCCCTACCCTTTTAGCGGATTGCCATCTCAATTCACACCCTCGATATCAGCTGTGTTTCTTCTTCCTGGAACATGCCTCAGGCAAAAGCAAAACCCTCGGAGATTGCTTCCGAGGCCAAGAAAACTTACACTCCTTACATTCAATCTCAGTTGCCGCAATTTCCTCCTGTGTCCATTTCATATCCGGACTCATCCAAGTTTCATCTCAACCCACGAGCCGGCTATGGACACAAGCTTCGTGTAGCAGTCATTACTGGCGATCCGGTTGATGCAGCCTTGGACTGGGACGAATCAAACTTCAAAGCGAACGGATCTTCCAAGCAGCTGGGAGCAATACCCGTGGTCAGCATGGCCAACGAGAAACGGGCTGGAGGTGACTGGGAGTCTGGTCTCATAGCTCCAGAGGAATGCCTCTGCCGACGTTCGAACCTCGCCAAGGTTCTAACAACGCCTAGCCATACATCTGCCCAGGTCCCTCACTACCCAATTCGAACAACTGGTGGGATTTATTCTCCTCATGTCGGTACGCTGCTCTCCCGTACATGTTGCCCCGTTGACCTTTTATGCTGACATATGAGTACAGTAGTCTTTCGCTCTGGAGCTGACAAAAACTACTCTATGTGGAAGGATTGGAAGGTCTTACCCATCATTTCCGTTGCACCAATTCGGCGCCCCAAACTTGACGAGTCTGGCGCAGATTACTCCTTCAGCCAAGAACGAGAGCTGATGAAAGAAAAAATGAGGACAGTACTCAGGATTGCTGCCCTGCGGCAGCATCCGGATCTATGCATTGGGTCTTTTGGTGTTGGTTTTGGATTTCGCAACCCAGCGGTCCAGGTAGCAAGCATGTGGAGAGAACTTCTCTTCTGCGAATCTGAATTCCAAGGAGCTTTCTCTAACATAGTTTTCGTCTTGGAGAGTGCCTCGAATGGTACTTCGAAAAGCGGCCTGACTGATCTTGAGGTCTTCAAAAGGGAATTCGATCCCTCGAACGTCATCAAGACCAGCTTCAGATGAATACTCAGCATATGTGAGGTGGTGGACTCGCGTCTCTGGCCTGCAGCTGCTTCATAAACTGGCTAGAATCCACACTTCCATCCATTGTTGAAAGTGGGGACTCATTTTTGCGGACATAATACGCAAGATGCAATCGGGACAGACGGCATTATCTAAGATGCCGCCGAATATGCCCGCAAAACTCGACAACGCCATGAGACCCGTCGCTTATGTATTCAGCCGATGTTGCAATTGTGTGGGTGTGGCCCCTATGGCCGAGAATGTTCATCTCGGCCTCCGGCAGGAGAAGGCTGCTGTTCCAGATTCTACGCCACGACGAGAACGCAAAACCTTCTTGAACGCTCAGGCCACTCGACATATGGCCTCTTATCTGAACATTGAAGTACACTGATCGAGCTTTCCTCGTTGATGTACAGAAGCGCTGATGTCTGATCTGAGTTGTACCAGGACCTGGTTATCCTCGGCTGGCTGCATACTTGGGGACCACCGAACCGGACCCAGGCCCAGGGTTTGAGTAGAACCTAGGGGCCTATGATTGGCAAAATTTGTGTGGCAGAAGATACTGTTCGCAAGTTGATTGGCTCTAGGAAGCGAAACCATTCAAGACCCAATCCACCATTGAGATTATGCTAGCCACTGCATCATAGTGCAGCAATTAGTGTAATTTAGAAGTTATGCACAAAGTAATGTGGCATCCACCCCAACATTCACGGGCCTTTATACTGCAAGGAGAGCTTCAAACCACAGATCCGCTAGTGTTTGAGGGGCTTTTGTTTAAGCAATTACAAATACCTTGCTGTAGCTAAAGGCGCTAATGTACGTCGCTCGATCTGGGATCGCAAAGTAGCTGAGGATGCTCGTGGGTAAAGTACCTAGTTGGCAGGAGCCATCGCAGTACATAGAGTAGATAGATACCTTAGACCTTTCTTCCAGACATGATGATTTTAACAACCAAAATTCTTTCCTCTCACCTTTCAGCATTCCTTATCTATTTCCGAACCCTTACCGAATACCTATGCTATCACTCTGCGACAATCCAGCTTTCAAGAACCCAATCCCTGTGGCATAGCAGTAGAGTACATCGGCCTCGGACTCACAACTGAGGAACTGCGGCGAATCCCCCCGCGGAACGACTACACAACCACGTGTCCTTGTATATGGCTAGACCTTTCTTGGCTATCAACAACGACTAAATCACTACCTCGAGCGATGATCCATCGACTGCATATGCTGCTTTAACTATATTGCAAGAGGCATATCCTGGCCTACGCTCCCACATGGGCCACAGTGTGTTGGATATAATACACAAGGAAGTGGTAGACTGGCGTGATTGGAGCTGGATGTCTACGAACCTGCCTGGGAATAAGACGTGTGAGAATACTGTCCAACCTTGTGCGGTTGCAGCCCCTAATGTTATGCTGATTCTAGTGGGTAGCCTTTGTTCTATGTCTCTCTTCTTGGGACGCACGAGAACCAACCGGACTGGCGAGCGATGACGATCTGTGGAAGTGTGTTCTTGCGCAGATAATCTCTGTACAAATGCTTGCGCGAAGTTTCCCAACACCACAAAACATGGACACCCTGACATTGCCCCTTACCTGTGACCACAAAACGAATCAGAATGATGACAATTGGCTCAATACAAGACTTGTGAGCAGTTTGAGACAGCACACGCAATGGAAGCATTCACCAGCATTTGGCCATCAAGCTCGCAACAATTCAACTGCGTCATTGTGGCCTGAGAGAGATGATGCGCTGTCACGAGAATCACTTCTAGCAGAACAAGTCTCACTCAACCGACGTTTGAGACAGAGAGAAGACGGAGCCGCCAAGGAGAGCATTGACACGAAACGGCGCCGTCATAGCGAGCTATCTGGAGAGGAGCCTGAACGACGTCGCTTTTTACCTTCACGCTACCGACGCCGCTTGAAGTCAGCTTCTTCACATCGAGTTCTAACTGGGCTTTCTGGTCCCCGATCAGAGGCATTAAACCCATATGGTAGGGTCGAGCAGAAGAACGTTCTCAAAGCGATGCGCGGCCTGCGAGTGCGAACTGTAAGTGATGATGGTCACCGTTGGTCACTAGAGCCCGTGTTGAGATCAGAAGATCATCCCGTCTTTGTTCAGCCTGTCAAGGAATTTGTCATCAAACGATGGAGAGTCTTTCGTTCGGGAAGGCGCAGCCGGTCGTCAATCTTTGCTTTGAGTGAAGGTACTGGGAAACGTCTGGATTATCAACGTGCTGCTTCTAGCATCTCCAGGGACTCGAGCCAGCTAAGTCGACGTACCCAGATCACGACGATGATTCAGGGCAGTGGGCTTTCCCTTGGACAGCAGGCTCCCGACAACGAAGCTCCATCGAGAGCATCAGCAGGAAGAGAACAAATCCTGACCAGTGCTGAGGCTTCACAGGATTCCACCAATCATGCTCAGACAACCACCAGATCAGAGCCGCTGATCGCGATTGAATGCTCAGACGAAGACCTGCCCATGGAAAGCACCGACTACTGTCCTTCTACAGAATTGGGTCCTCGCCATTCTCTCCGATTCTCAGAATCAGGTCAAACAAGAAACAGGACGTCAACCTCGGGGACGACTGTATACAATTCGCCGTTGATTGCAGAGGCTTCTCCCAATTCGAAGAAGCTCGAGAGCGATGGGAGCACCTCTTCTGGCACGTCATGTTCAATGAGAGATCTAAATGAATTCCTGCACGAGGGAGAGATAGCCAGCGCGTCAGAATAGCTTTACCAACCTACGTAAATGTAACCCCAATCCTACAAAACCATACTAAACCATTCGGATAATTCCTTTTGCTCTGCTTGAACCCCATCTAATCCAGGGATATTCTGCCTGTACGCAATTCTAGAATCGAGGACTATTTGCCACACCCGGCATCGTGGTAGGAGGGCCGATCCTATGTTCGGTTGACAAGATTGGCAGACTCTCCTTATACCGTCGCTGATGGCTGGGATATAGCCAACCCAAGGCTCCCCCCAACATCACAAATACCCATGTTTCATATCCCATATATGGTTGGTATCGAATTGCAACACAATGCTTGCTAAAAAGATTCTTACAAAAAGCATGTCAGTGTTATTCTGTATGAGAGCACTTCATGATTGAAATCCTTTCCGCCCCGTGTGTAAAATTGTAAGAGAGTTTATCAAAAGTCATGCATAGAGGGACTCTACTCCAGTGGAGTGTCAAAGAATTCACTCACGCCAGTATGCGCGATATTTGCAGGCCGCTCTTACCATAGCTGTGAATAGCCGTTACTGGCCAGCACTAGCGCGGTTGCTTTGATCAACAAAAATAACGGAACTCCTTAAAACTTTCGACACCAGCATCACCTCACCTTCTTTTTCAATCACATCTACCTACACTCGTTTGCGTCAAGAAGTCAATCACACTCGTTGTATCAGCAAAGTACAGCCATCTTTCCTAGATTATTTACCACTTGCCTCCTTACCAAGATGCGTTCTCTTAAGCCACTCCTCCTGGTTGGCATCAGTGCTGCTGCTGCCACTGCAGAGTAAGTATCCTCAGCACGATATCGATATCCTTAGCCCACTGTATGAGGACATCACGTCCTCGTTGAAACTTTCTGTGGAAGGATCACGCGTTGTGTAACTTACCTGCGACGAGTGACACTGACCTCGAATCTCCAGAAACGGCTCTTGCAGCCCCCTGTCAACGGTATTTGTCACCGTACCTGCTTCGCCAACTACCGAGACAATCTACGCTCTTGGCAATGGGCCAATGGCCACTGCGGACATCAAAGCTATGGTCAACGGAGCTGCACAAGTAACTTCGACTGCAATCACAACGACCGTCACCGCCTCCGTAATCTCCACTCAGGTCATCAGCGTCATCCAGGCTTCCTCGCCAGTCGAAGGTCAAGCAGCTTACTCTTTCATCGAGGACAATGGTACCACGACCTGGCTCGGTGCAACACCACCAGCTTCGGCTTCCCTGATCACTAGCACTCAGATCGTCACTCTGCAGCCAGTTCCTCCCGGCTATGTTGCTCCTCCCGTCGAGATCACTCCCGTCACAAGCTACTTGACTCTTTCCTCCACTAAGACAGTTACCGAAACTCGTACCGAAACCCAGACGCTGGCCAGTTTCACTGCTTTTGCCTCAGCCGGAGCGTACACTGGACTTGCATCTCACGGTTGGAACTCGAGCATGTCGACGTTGATCACGGTCAAATCCCTTGCTATTGGATCAGTCATTATTCCAACTTCCGGTATTGTGTCTTTTTCTCCTGGCAACGCAACCCATCAAATCAAGGCTAGGGATGTTACAGATATCGTCGTCGCAACCATCGATGGTGTGGCTGTCTCCTGGACCAACAACTATGATGGCACATTTCCGTCATCTTCAGATACATCACCAATTGCTGTCCCAGTCACAGCGACAGCACTACAATCTGAGCCAAAATCTTCTCGTAAGCTCCCCAGGCTGTGAACTGAGCATCAACTAACACGTTTTCAAGCGACCTCTAGCACCTTTTCTAGCCCAGTGCAAACAGAATCCAGTTCTCCCACGGGTGCAACCACTACGGTCGGCGTCTATGCGTGGGACCCGATCCCTACTCCCTTCCCAACAAGCACGTCTTCGTCGTCTGGAGCTCAGCTGACCACGAGCCATGCCTTGTATTCAAACACTTCGACAGCCTCGAGAACCGCGGCCACTGCCATTGCCTCTTCATGTGGTGATGCATCCGCTCAGTTCATGATAGACTTCGACGATTTACCAGCTTTTTCGGCAGGTCCTGGGGTATGTATATCTTCTGAGCCCACGTCTTCCTTTATTGAAGCACTTTCGGGTTGCAAAACAATGTTCCAGGAGCAAAGACGCTCTTAACACCCCTTCGAGCTCTCTTCTGGCTCGAGACTCTGCCTTGAAGGAAAAACGCTAACTCCAAAATCTGTGTAGGACACAGATATCCCTCCTATCTTCAATCCCTACCATAAGCTATTCTTCCAAGAGTACTTCGGATACGTTCCTCCTCCATCTGATCCTTTTCCACCTATCTCGCCTCCACAGCTCGCAGTATATCGCGCGGACGGGACAGGGGCGACCGGTTCACCAGACGCGGGGGTATGTAGATTCTTGGAGCAAATCTCTCTTATCCTGGACCACACTACGAGTCGCGAGACATGTTTCGCGAGCAAAAGACTCTCGGTACCCGTTCGGGCTCTGTCATTGCTCGGTTTTTCGCCTTGAAGATGGAATGCTGACCCGGAAATCTTATAGGTCGAAATGTCTGGTGAGATTGGTAGTGGACCGAGGGCATCGGATAGTGCCTACTGGATCGATGCCTACTCAGCTTATCTTGGCTGCACCAATCCTGGCCCCGAAGACTGCAGCATCATGGTCAAAGGCTATCAGAACTGGTCTATATTCAGTGTCATTACTCAGGGATTTACCCAAGCCCCCTGCCCAGGAATGAAGAATTGCTCTTTGGCGTTAGTGGAGTTTGCTGACGGCTTCCGCGGTTTGACGGGGCTTCAAATCATCGCGACGGTTGGAACCACGCCCGTTGACTGGTACATGGACAACCTGAGCCTGGGTTGGTCCAACAACACGTGTGCAGCGCAGCTGGAGCGTTCCTCGCAAGAGTAGAAGTGGTGCGGGTCACTATTCTCTGGTCTGGACTGGATCGTTGGTGTCGAATCATGGTGGACTTATCTTCTTCCATAAACCCCCTTTATTGCGCGCCCTTTGGCTAGGCGCAAGCCTCATTGCTCCACAGTAGAATAGTACATGCTCAAGCTAAATTCATGATAGATTGTTGATGCAGGAATATCTCGAAAGCATGGGTGGAAACAATTTACGCCCCTAACCAGACTGCCAAAAAGCTCCACTTTTGTAGCTTCCGAGCCACAGCAGCCACAATTGGCGCTGGCGTCGCTTCAAAATGTGCTTTGACTCTCCTTCCCATTTCCCCACAGACATTTGCCAAACCAGTGTTTCGTCATCTGTCCTGTAACATCTTCATCCACTTATGCGCTCCAAGCGTCATGAGGGTTATGCACATGCAAATCCAAGGAGAGGTACGGAGCGTGCCCTTCACCATTCGGGTAGTTCGTGATACGTGCGCGAGGAACCAATGCTGTTGCTACCTATGTCAGATGAAAGGATCATGGTCGGAGCCTTTGATGCGATTCTCCTATCTAAATGTCTTTGAACCCTGTCAAGCTGATTTCATGGTTTTTTTGTCATTATCGATCACAGTCTTTTCTGTTCTGTTTGTGATTACGTTCCTATGTGCTCTCGTCAATTCTTCAATGGAGAGCCATGATGTCTGTCCTTACCATACTGCTGCTACTAGCAACATGTCTCTCTATGCTGGCCGATGGCGCGCCAAACAAGAAGAACGACGAAAAGTTTCAATCTCTTAGCCAACTCCGACCTCAGGGTTTCTCCCCCAACCCGACTAAGAGTACCAGTTACCCAAGCATGGCTTCCTCCGGTAGCTTGAGGACACCGTTGGGTAATAGCTTTGCGACGGGCTCAGGATGGTTCCCTGTACCCTCGGGCACTGCCAACACCGGTAGCAGCTTCGGAAGCAGCGCCGTTGAGCCGTATCCAACCGAGGGAGCGCCGTATCAGAACGCTACATCGCCATATACAAAGCAGGGCAATGGGGATGGCGAGAATGGTCAGAGTGGATCGGGGAATCAATGTCCGCCTCAGCAAACGGTTACACTGCCTTCAAAGACGACTACTCTGCCAGCACAAACTGTCACTATAACCCCAGCTCCGGAGACGATTACGATAACTTCTCAGGCGCAGACAGAAACAGTGACGGTCACTGTGACTCCGCAAACGCAGTTAACGACTGTGACAGTATGGATGACGGTGACAGCGAACCAGGTTCCTAGCTGTCCGAGTCCCAGTAACGCATCGAATCCCCAGATCGCTCCTGTCCCTGCTCCAAACGCGCAGCTTTCAAACACACCAATTGCACCAGCCTCTGACAACGCTTCTACGCCTCCCACTGTACCTCCATTTGTGACTACACCGAATCTCGTGGTGCCCCTATCTACAGGCGGTGCGGTTCCAATCGCAAACGCCACATTGCCTGTCATCCCTAATCTGGGCTCCACTACTGCGACTGGACCAACAACCTTTTCTGCAAAATATCAGAGCAGCCCAGTCGCTGAACGAACTTCTCCCTTCGTCTTGCCAATCATCACCAGCACCCCAATCATAGCCCCATATCCCTACCGCAACACTAGCAACCAAACGCTTCCATTCGGCTCAGGCTCCTCACACGGCTTCAGAGCTACAGGATCCGGTTTCGCAAAACAGACCGACAGACACTTTTCAAGCTATTTCCTCTACACGGTCGTCACCGACACACCGATAAGCACGACCACAATTGGCTTTTCCTCAACCAGAAAATATTTTCCCCTATCGTCGTTGTTGACACCGCCGTCGCAGGCCAATGCCACCGTCTTCCCATCAACAGCTGGACCTACGGCTCCGCCTTCTTCTCCGACAGGAGAATACTTCCCAGACGATGGATCCTCGCTGCTGACGCCGCCGACTCTGGCGAATGCAACGTCTTCGCCCACGATGGAGTACTTCCCGGATGATGGGTCGAGCCTTCTAACGCCGCCGGCTCAGGCAAATGCTACGAATGTTTCACCTTTGGGTGGACCTACGGCTCCCATGATTACGCCGGCGATCGTTGGTTCGTCTCAGGCTTTGGCTGCGGTGGTGGGGTCTATTATTACTACTCCCCCTCGTCCTCCGATAATACAATTAAATACTTCGACCACGATACCTCCGGTATCTACACCCATACCACCACCCTCTCCACCAATGATACAGCCAAATACCTCAATCTCACTACCAGCATCTACGTCCAGCTCTCAAATATCCCAGCCAATAACCACCAGCACTTCCCCCCTCTGCACCAACGGCACAACCGCCCAAAACATGACCACAAACGTACGTCCCTTCCACCGCTCTTCGTGCACAATCTCGCTAACACTATGACCACCAGTTCTCCGAAATCCCACCCATACCCTCCATGCCCCTCATCCTCCAAGGCCTAAACTTCACCACCTTCGCCCCCTTCACCACCACCACCTCCAACTCCACATCCCCCCTCCCGCCCTCGACCCACCTCCTCGCCCTCTCCGCCTCCGAACCGAAACAAATCACCCTCGCCCCCGACTCCCTCTCCTTCTCCATCACATCCCTCGCCCTCTCGTGCGGCGACACGCCGTCCGAAGTGACGGCGACCTGCACGGTCCAGATGTTCGGCATCGGTGCGGCGTCGGGGACGGAGCGGACGGTGGCGGTGCCGGGGCCGGGGATGCGGACCGTGCGGATGGAGGAGGGGAGCTGGCGGGGTTTGAGCAGGGTGAGTTTTACGGCGGAGATGGGGGGCGCGCCGGTGGGGGTCCGGTTGGGTGCCGTGGCGTATGAGTTGGTCAGCGCCTGCTGATGGCCCGGGACGTTGGCGGTTGTGTATACATGTGGTGTATATATCGTTTACAATGTAACATCAACAAAGTTGTCGACCGAACAGTCTAGATTTCGGCCTTGTCTCAGACCGAAGGATATTCGTGGTCGAGACGTAGGATTGAGATTCTAAAGTCCGGCACGTGTGGACTTCGGCAGCAAACCTTCCACGCACGACGTCCACTCCCGTACCCCGTGCCTTTTCAGTGACTCGTTGACCTCAAGGCACGTGTCGATCCGGGACATCAGATTTCCGCGGGGGGGTGGAGCCTGGCGCTTCTCGGACGTCGCGTTGGTTCGGGAGCCTGGCCGAGGACGTGGTATCTTACTTCCGATGCTGCTTACGTGTGGAAGTCTGATGAGGGTTGAAGGAGGCGGGCTGGTGTGTTGGGGTGTCGTCGCGTGGGTGTGGGAATGTGTTGAGGTAGGATTGTGGGTGTTGGGTTGAAGCATGTGTGGATGTGTTGTCTCGAAGTGATGTGTTGGATGGTGTTGATGGTGATCATGTGTCATCATGGATTGAACATGCCCGAACGAGGAAACCCTGATTGCGGCACCGATCAGAGGCAGGAAGCATGTCAGCGTACTGTTGCTCTTCCCAGACGCCCAGTCAATCCCTCCTTCCTTCCTGCTCGCTGGACCTCAGAACAACGTCGCAGGTCCTGTTTACCCCACACCCATCAAGCATGATTCACAACGACCAGAATGGGGCCAGGGAGGAGAAGGTGAATTGGAGGAAGAAGGGAAGCAAAGAGGAAAGAAGACAGGGCAGGCCATAGCCAATGAAGCTAATTAGGAACATGAAGATGAAGAAGCGTGTGGGGGAGTGGTGCGATGGAACAACCGAGAGACTAGTCATACGGGTATGATATAGATGGTATAAGTCATAGGTACGTTCGTTGTGTGTGTGGTACGTATGGTATGAGAGCGCAATCGCGCGCTCGGGTTCGGGTATGTACCAAAGTGGCTATGACTCTGGATGATGATTGATGACCAGGGCTTCCTCCGGACTTGTACGGCTGGGCCGTCTAATATACACGCAGCTGCCAGACCAACTCCGCTTCACCGCTCCGGGTCAGTGTCCATACCGTTGCTGGACCGGTATCGGTCGATTGATGTAAACATCAGCCCTGTCTAGAGCTCCGCTCGCTCTTATCATTCTTTCGGCCTCTTGCTGCTCGTATTGCCGGGACATGTATTGAAGGTCTTCTATCTGGCTCTGGGTACACGTCAGCATGCTCACCGCTGATCCTGAAGGAAGGATGCTGACCTTGGTCAAGGCACTGCCGGGGTTACTGATCAGATACCCCTCCCTCTGCTGGTAGGTGAATGGTCGCACGGAGACATAAGGACCGAGATGGTATTGTATATGCTATCGGACACATTTCCGAGTTAGCATTTCTACGGCAGAATGCAATCCAAGTCCCAAGACAGAGTTTGGGAGTGGTATCGAAGGTGGCACAAAGGTACCACTCTCGGAACATGTCTTGCGACTCAAGAAGAGATATCATTTGGAACAAAAAAGCACCGAGGTAAGCCATACGGTGAACATTATGTGTCGGGATATGGAGTAGCCGGGGACGAAGTAGGTGGTGTAGGCATTACTGGAAGTGGAGTTTGTTGAAGGCATTGTTGGAGCTGCGCGGGTGAAGAGTGTAGATCAAAGTCAGAGCAAGAGAGGAGGGCATTCCCTTTTGTGCGAAGGGAGTCGTCTACCGCTTTGGAGAATCTCACTGAGCGGAAAGACAAACCCAACTGTCTAGTCAGTAAGAGGTTCAAATCCAGACCTTTTCCCAGGGCGACGACACCTAGTCATGAACCATGATAGATATCTCACGAATACCGATTCCAGCCGAAGATCGCTCTCTAGCCAATGATCCAGGCTCCTAAGCATTCGCATTTCCAACCCCGAATGTCAGCGTGCTGCTGCAGGTTGCCATACCTCATCCACTCCTCCCTCGCCACGTATAAACAAGGCGGGGAGTTGTGTTCAAGCAGCATGGAACGTTTCTAGGCTCAAGATGCTCGAATCACAACGAAAAAGGTAATTGTGGGTTGGTAGTCCCCGCTGCAAGCTTGCCTATCCTGCCCGTCATTGGCCGCCTCGCGAGCGCAAGGCTGATCCGATACTCAAACGATATGTAGCGAGAGCTTGATCGACTTTCACGACGGACAGAATTCGATCTGATAAGGATGAGTCTCTGTTCATGAACATTACCATCGCGGCTCATAAAAGTACAACGTGACATGCAGGAGCTAGTGAGCGACGCCCTGTTTTACTGTGTACCTGGACCCGCGACAGAGCCTCATCCGGTTCGGGACGCCGTTTGCTGCCTCGAAATCCATGGCTTTCAGTAGCCTCGTCAGTGGCTTAATTATGGCGGTGAATAATGTATGAGGAAAAACCGACCAAGCCTTGCTTGCCCCAAACACTGAAGAGGCAGGCATGTACAGGAGTCAGAAGATCGCAAGAGAGCCTCACAGTAGAAATCAAGCCCTTATTGACGTTCACCTCGTGTTGATCTTAATGGCTGTCGGTAATGAGTGAGTACGAGATAGGAATCTTCGGCGCGCGTGTATCCTTCTGAACAGAACCAATGATATCTCGTATGTAGGGCAGGCACCCAAAAATCCATCCGCATACATCCTCAGATAGTCCCAAAATATCCGTTGCTCATTGCGGTCGAGCCATTGTCTCAGCTTCCTCGATATGTAGTATAACTCCACGGCCCCAGCAATAACGGCACATGATAATGTCCCCTATCCGGCAATACCGAAAACTTGACCTCCACTTCTGGAAAAAAGGTATTACCCACCCCATAGTACCTTCCCGTCTCAAATTTCAACGACCATACCATTCCGCCTTCCGGATGCTCATGTAGATTCTCGAAAATCTCGGCTAGGGATGGACCGTCTGGGGCTTCCCAGCTCGAAATTCGACCGTCTGCGTTGGTGAGGGCCTTGAAGGCGGCCGAGGGACCAAATGGCTTGAGAAGGGTGAGGGAGACTGAAAGGCCCGGAGCAGGGACGCCGCTGACGAGGTCGAGGACGTGGCAGGTTATGGGATCTTTTGACTTGCTGGTGGTAGCCGCTGGGAGGAGTGAGGAGGGTTCCTTGGGTAGGTATTCAGATTGACCAGGGTTTTCCATGTTGCGGATTGACAGTGACAGTGGAATGATGAGGAATAAGGGAGGAGAGACAAAAGATGTAGCGGTCTGCAATACCTCTCGTAGCTCAAGGGGACCTTAACTTCCTTAAGATCATTTTGAAACGGGGCATCCGGGTGAGAAGGGTACTTTAGAAAGGCTGCGTGACTGCTGAAGGGTCCAGCTACTCTACTCGTAGTCTACTTCAGAGCCTGGCCAGCGATGATCCCGCGCTCCAGGCTTCGAAGTTCAAGCATCAGAATTCACAATTCAAAGCTACGTCAGGCCATCATCCAACTTTGACACTCCAGTTGCCAATACTCGTGACTCTCTCCAAACAATCCTAATTATTCTTTAAACATACTCTGAACTACACAATCTGTACCACCATCATCCAACACCACAGTTGACCCCACCACCCTTCACCAACATGTCCGCAACAGTCGACGCCGACTCGGAAGATCTCGCACCAACTCTCGAATCCATAATACACCAAAAGTCTCTCCGCTGGATCTTCGTCGGCGGCAAAGGAGGTGTAGGCAAAACCACCACTTCCTGCTCCCTCGCCATCCAGCTCGCCCGTGTCCGCAAATCCGTTCTCCTCATCTCTACAGACCCCGCGCACAACCTTAGCGATGCTTTCAGCCAGAAGTTCGGTAAAGAGGCGAGACTGATTGATGGCTTCACCAACCTGAGCGCTATGGAGATCGATCCGAATGGGAGTATACAAGATCTACTCAAGGAGGGTGGCGAAGGGGCCGAGGAGATTATGGCGCAGACTGGGGGAATGGGAGGGATGATGCAGGATTTGGCATTTAGCGTGAGTCTTCGGGATATGAAGCTGATCATATCCAAGTCATGCAGTTGACTGGTCTCGCAGATACCTGGTGTGGACGAAGCCATGTCCTTCGCAGAGGTGCTGAAGCAGGTCAAATCGCTCTCTTACGAGACCATCATCTTCGATACCGCACCTACAGGTCATACTCTACGATTCTTACAATTTCCGACAGTGATGGAAAAAGCGCTGGCGAAGATTTCACAGCTATCTACGCAGTTTGGACCTATGCTTAATTCCGTCATTGGCGCAAGAGGTGGACTACCTGGTGGACAGAATCTGGACGAGGTCATCGCAAAGATGGAGACACTGAGAGAAACCATTGGAGAGGTCAACACTCAGTTCAAGAACCCAGATATGACGACCTTCGTATGCGTCTGTATTCCCGAGTTCTTGTCGTTATACGAGACGGAGCGCATGATCCAGGAGCTTTCATCGTACCAAATCGATACACACGCCATTGTGGTAAATCAGCTGCTATTCCCGAAAAAGAATAATCCCTGCGAGCAATGCAATTCAAGGAGAAAAATGCAGAAGAAGTATTTGGAGCAGATTGAGGAGCTATATGATGAATTCAATGTCGTCAAGATGCCATTGCTGGTGGAGGAGGTTAGGGGAAAGGAGAAACTGGAGAGGTGAGGGCCTATTGCGCTTAGACTTCCTGTGACTTGGCTAACGGGTCATTGTACCGCAGTTTCAGCGAGATGCTCGTCAAGCCATATGAGCCGCCAACGTGAGCTATGCAGTATGGTCAAAACAGTACTGTCTAAGCAGGTGTCAATTATCACGAGCTTTCGTCGACTGTCAGCGAGTATAGTAGATCCCAGTCAAAGTGCCAACCTTGTCAATGCAGAGAAAATAACCACAGAGGGTGATGTCCAAAATTCAGACCGCTAACCGTCGTCCTTTCTCGATCTCTCCGTGGGCTGTCATTCTTAGAACCCATCAGCCTTTACAGACAGCCGTCATCACATCTTTGATAATCCTATTCAGGTGGTAGCTCCCATCGTCAAAGACCGCCACACTGTAGCGTCTTACTCATCACAGGAGCTAGGTCTCATTTGATGACTGCTGAACTACGCGGCTGAGGAGAGACCCATACGCCACTGTGGAGCAGCAGTAAGCTTCGCTGGTCAATTCATGGGCTAACATAGTCTCTTTTCTATGGTTCTATTTGTGTTCCAGATATATAATTTGGCGTCTTGTTGACCATGTCTGCTCATTATTGACCATCCTTTTGCCTTTTCCCCTTCACCAGACCACTCTTCTACGAGTCTCTGCCCTTTCAAGACCCTTCAAGACTCACACGACCGCACTCTCTACATCCAAAAATCCAACTCAGTCGCAATGGCAGGACTTTTCGGCGGCCTCATGGCGCCCATCATGGGCCCCGTCATCTCTGGCCTCTTTGGTGGCATCGCAGGCCCACAACCCGCAGAAGCTCCAGCGTCCGCTCCTGCTACTACTCCCGCCCCAGCGCCTCAACCAGACCAAAACGACCAAGGGCAAGCACTAGGAGGGCTCAACCTCGGAGGGCAGAGTTTGGTAAGAGCTGTCCAGAGGCAAAAGGGTTGGGGAGCGAACGGCTAACAGCAATTGGGCTTAGAACTTGAACATTGGTGGTAAAGGGTCGCCGCGCCCCAAGGTGCCTGTGAAGGGAGGGAAGCGGTAGAGCGATGTAGGATAGTGAGTGGTTGGAGATGGGATTGTCGGTAGTTTGCATTGCCTGCTTTCATTGCACTTGTGTTGATATTAGACAAAAAACGTGTTCACTCCGGTGCTCGAATAACGCTTCTACTTTCTATTCTCTACCGACCAAAAAAACTCAACTGCTCAGACCATCTTGTCCCCACCTGAATTACGACAAGTTCCCTTGCATCCACCCCCGGACCAACATCGGAGTCGCCCAGGATGTGGAAAGTAAAGTAAAGTAAAGTAAAAGTAAAGTAAGCTTTCCCGCCAAAACGGACCAATGCGCCTAAGCGAGCTCTTAGCGCTGACTGAGCACTACTTTACCTTAACAAGCGAGGGAGTTGGGTGTCCGCTTATCAAAAGAGCCCCGCCGGCCTCCACCAACGTCGCGTCTTGCTTCGACTTTCCTTTTCGAGCATGTGCTGGTGTTTGGTGGGGTTGCTTGCTTGCTTGCTGGGGCCTGGAAGTCTGGCGAGGGCGCCACGGGGGCTCGGGGTTTCGAAGACGGGCCGATTTGGTAGAGTGGCGTACATGTTCGAGTGGGGTCGAGCCGTTGAGGATTGTTTTGGTAAGAGAGGTGGAAGAATGGGAGTGAAATGGGATCGCGGGGTGAGTGTTGGCTGTGAGGCTTGAGTGTGAGCGTATGGACAGAGATGCATGCGTAGAGAGATAGGTCAGACGCAAGACACCATCACAGTTGCAAGATCTTATCTATCTATCCATCTATCCATCTACGAACGCACTTTTCGCTTCCTCCCCCCCCCTTTTGTCACCCATCCCCGGAAAGAACCACGCAGATACATCGTAACGACCACCCCCAGCAGCAAAACATGCGCAGCGAACAACAGCGTCAACAACAGCACCGTCGCCAAGCTAAGGCAAAACACCGTCAGCCCCCAGCCCAGTACGACTTGTCTAGCTGTCCATCCTTCAAACGACAGCAGGAACCCCAGGCGCAGACGAAGTAGCCGGGGTAGTCCTAGTGTTCGGGAGAGTCACTCCTCCTCTCCCTCCGGATGCGGTGCATCAGGAGCCAGACCGTGCTGGTTGGAGAGGGCACCGAGAGCGTAGGTACCGAGGTGGATGAAGGACTCCATGTGATCCTTTGTGAACCCACCGGCAGCTGTATCGAGCGTCAGCAACCGCATGTGGGGACAACGATTGCTATCAGAAGTACTCACCGACTTTGCCCTGGTGGTACATGGCGTTGTGGTGATTTTTGTCGTATGTCCTGCCAGATTTGCCGACGGGCTTGTGGGCCATCTCCTTTCCGACCTTGCCCTCTTCCTTCTTCATCAGCTCCCCGGGTTGACCGGCTTCAGGTTTGCCCTCTTCCAGCTTCTTCAGCTCCCCGGGTTTGCCGGCTTCAGTTTTGCCAGCTTCAGGTTTGCCAGCTCCAGGTTTGCCAGCTCCAGGTTTGCCAGCTTCAGTCTTGCCAGGCCCAGGTTTGCCAGCTTCAGATTTGCCGGCTTCAGGCTGACGCTTGGTCATGGCGCCTTGCTGGCCGGGCTGGCCGGGGCGTCTGTTAGGAGTTTGGCGGCCTTGCTGGCCATTCATGGGGCCCTGCTGGTCTTGTTGGCCGAAACCCTGCTGGCTTGGGTCCTCCTGCCCTTGTTGCTCCTCTCCATAGCCATTCTGGTCCTGTTGGCCATATGGATCTTCGCCTTGCTGTTGCTGGTCATAGCCTTGGTGTTCTTGTTCACCGTAACCCTGGTCTTGACCCTGCTGGCTATAATCCTCTTGGCCGCCCTGTTGACCATACTGCTGTTGCTGACCGTATTGAGACATCTTTTTGGAAAGTTGAGATTGAAGGATCAAGTGACGAGCTAAAGAATTTCTTGAAGTAGATCTTCTGTGAGAGTTTGTTCGTGGAAGTGGTGGTGAGAGAAGAGCTGGAGAATCCGTGGTGAATGAGACTGAGAGTCAGTGAAGATATAAGATTGGAACGTTCTAAGAGGCGGCCCAGATGGTGGTTTTTAAATGGTTCGGGAGATTCCATTTCTTTCAGAGAACTATTGATGTTATCCTAAGATAGCGCACCTCGGTCAGAGGCTGAGTACGCATTCTAGACAGAGACGCCTCCAAGGTGTATGATTTCGCAAGTGCACTGACTAGGAGACCTCCGATGAGGCTCTTGGAGCCGAAGTCAGCATAGTGGATGCAGCAGCTGAAATCAGCTTATTATTTGGCGAACAGCTTAGTCACCACTGTTGGATGTTAGTGTCGGATGGTGCTTAGATGGTAAGAACATCGTCTCAAATGCTGAGGTAAACCAAGGTAGCTGAAAAGGCCGGCTTGCCGCTTAGATATAGCGCTAGAGGTAAGCGAGAAAGAGAGTTTCGGAGTATGTAAGCTGACTTCGAGTACCTTAGGCACAATATTTGCTTTCATAGCCGCAACCCAGCCTATACTTTCGTAGACACCGAAATAAATCAACGGAGCCCTGTTATAGACTAGCCACTGCACAGTAGTACGCCAGGCCTGCTATGCGACAACTTCTATACGAGGTCGACATCCAGACCTAAACATTGTCTTCCTGAATTTAGATGGAACCCTAAGCAGGTCAGCTTTTCGTAGGAGGAGCGCATCAACACACGGACATCCATGAATGATTCGACTCCAGTCGAATCCCGGACGAAGGAGCCTTTCGAGATGGATGATCAGAGCTTCGTGGGCAGTGATACTTACCAAGCGGACTTCGACGCTGGAGCACAATTCGAGTCTCCGGCAAGGTCAGCATCTGGGCGATGGCAGACGATCAACAGCTCAAACACTATGGATCTCGAACGTCACCTGTCTGCAAGCTCGGTCTCAAGGGATGTCCGCGCAAGTAGCGTTTCAAACCAGCGTTACGACGATAACGACAGGCCAGATTCAACAAACATGGTGTCGACGCAGTCCGAAGGCCAGTCCTATGAGAATGATCGCACTATAATGAATTCAGATCGTGTTCTCGACTCTCGTGAGCAAATGGAATCCGCAACTTTAACTCCTGGCCGTTCCCCGAGTCAGGCCTTCGGCAACAATGGCAATCACAGCAATCTAGAAAGTCGTTCTGACTTGAGCGAGAGATCACAGTCCGGAAACACGATGTCAACGCCCTTCCTAGACCCGGGCTTGATGGATCCTCATGCAAGTAGAGGTTCAGACCATCGCTACGGAACCAGCGAGCCACAGGAACCGGCAAACCTCATGCCAGCCGCAAACATCAACCACAAATATGACAATGTTCGCACGAGCAGCTCTTCAGACCAACGTCGGGGTTCTAGCGAGCGATTGGACTCGGTTCATCTAGTGTCACCATCCGGAATCGAGCGTCGTAGAAGAAGTCCAAGCCCAAGGCCTAAGGTCAGTGCCGAAACAAAAGCTCGATGGGCGATGTTGAAGCAATTAGCTGGCGTTTCTCAACCGCGTGATGTGGAAGAGGAAGACCGGAATGAAGGTCGAGACGAAGAGACGCGCACCACAGAAGTCGACTCCCGTATTAGAGAAGAATCAAACGCACATGATTCATCGCAGACGGGTGACCATGTCGATGATGCAAGCATCGAACGATACCTGCAGAAGTTGCAAGGAGACCCTCATATTGACAGTCGAGGACTCCGGGAGGGTCTCTCTCGAATGCAATCATACAAGGGTTCGAACAGTCAACAGGATCAACATTCGGCTCATGAAAGTCATTTCGAAGGCAATACGTACTCAGGCGCTCGAAGACCAAGTGAGGACATTCGTAACAGTGGAATGGAAAACGAAGTTCGTGGAGCGGAGCAGGATGCGCGGGACAAACTCAATAAGGGTAAAGGAGAAGCTGAAAAGGCCTTGAGAGGCCGCGAAGCAGGTTCGCGGGGAGATGGACATGCTCTCGGAGCTGGCCTTGAAGGAGCCGGTCGCAGAGCGGAAGGGGAACTCCGATCAGCTGGCCGTGATGCCCGAGACTCCCTCCAGAAAGACAAGAACGGGTTTGAGCGAGATGTTCAAAGAGATACTAGTATGGCAGATGCGGAAGTGCACAAATTAGGTGGTCAGACAGCAAGAGAGTTTCGAAGAGGAGAACATGGTCTGGAAGCTGGCCTCGAAGGAGCGGCTCATGCCGCGGAGGGTTTATTGCCCCCCATGAATGTTCTACAGGATCTTCGACAAGGCGAGCACGATCTGATGGGAGATGTTCACAAGGCCGAGAACGCATTCTCACGTACCGGACTGGGCCAGGAGGTTCGAAAAGGCGAGCATGACCTGATTGGAGAGGTTCACAAACTCGAGCAAGAGTTCCCCCATATTGGGCTTGGGCAAGAGTTCCGAAAAGGCGAGCAAAACCTGATGGGAGATATCCACAAAATCGAGAACGAGGTGGCCAATACTGGGCTTGGGCAAGAGATTCGGAAGGGCGAGAACCATCTAGTGGATGAGTTCCACAAGCTCGAACATGAGTTGCCTCACCTCGGGCTGGGTCAAGACCTCCGCAGGGGAGAGCATGACCTGAAGCAAAGTCTGAACGAAGCAGCTGATCATCTGCGCAGAGACGAACACGCCTTGGGTAAAGGAGCCGAAGCAGTAGGTCGATCTGTCGAGCATGGGTTGGAGAACATAGGAAGATTCGCCGTCGATGGTGTGGCAATAGCCGGAGGACTTGGGGTGATGCCATTTGACCATGCAGAATCCGGAAAGAGTGCACCCAGCCCCAGACCGAACGTTCTTCAACCTGGCCATGGAATGATCAACCCCAACGGCCAGCAAATGCCAAGGAACACTCATCAGCCTGGTGCAGGAGGACCTCACCCACTAGGAGCGCCAGGAGCGCATCCAGCCTTAAATGTTCAGAGACTCAACCAAGCTCCTGCAAATCATCAAAATCGACCCTCGATAGTCGAGCCTCCGCATCATCCTCTAGCACCTCAGACGCCGCAGCGCGGTCACAACCGCGGGCCCTCCGGCAGTCAGCATCCCCATCTGTCTCCCAGTTCATCTCCAACAAGGGTCCCTTCTCCTGGCCCGGGAATGAATAAGATTACCCCAGGGAGAACGCCGAGTCCAAGCCCGGGGAACAATCAGAGGAGCCAAATGCCAGTCCGAAAACCTGTGTTGCCTCCACGACCTCAAGGAGCCCCACAGCACCCCTCTCAACCTCAGCATCCTCAGGGAGCTCCACAGCACCCTTCTCAACCTCAGCATCCTCAGGGAGCTCCACAGCACCCTCCTCAACCTCCGCATCCTCAGGGAGCTGCTCAACACCCCTCTCAACCTCAGCATCCTCAGGGAGCTCCACAGCACCCTCCTCAACCTCAGCATCCTCAGGGAGCTCCACAGCACCCCCCTCAACCTCAGCATCCTCAGGGAGCTCCACAGCACCCCCCTCAACCTCAGCATCCTCAAGGAGCTCCACAGCACCCCCCTCAACCTCAGATTTCTCAAGGCGCTCAACCGCATCCCACAAGAACCCCACAACAGAGGCAGCCTCCGAACGCAATTCCGCAACATCCTCCACCTCAACATCCCCTGAGTACTCCGCAACACCCACAAGGAGGCAGACAGCAAGGTCAGCCTCCAAATGCAATGTCTCAACATCCTCAAACACCTCATCCACAGGGGGAATCACAGCAAAGGCAGCCTGCAAGTGCCATGCCTCAGCCTCCTCCGCCTCCACACCCACAAGGAGCGCCGAAGCAGAGATCTCAAAGCCCCACGCCTCCACATCCACAGGTCTCAGACCCACAGCAGAGATTCGTCAATGCCAACCCGCATCCTCAACCTCAACACTCCCGAGGAACACCACAGCCGATACTGCCCAAGGACCGAAGAGATGGGGAAGCGCAACGACAAGAAGCAATGGGTAACAGCAACGTGCAGCAAGCAAGGCAAGCGATGCCAGGTGCTGCCATAGGATCTCACCCAGGACGAACTCAGCCATTGTCGAATGAGAGACCCGAATCCGAGTGCAAGACGGACGAGCAGGAACCGAGAGCATCAATTATGCAAGAAAGGAGAAGAAGAGCAGCAGAGTCTCAGCGTCGTATGGCAGAACGTCAAGAGCAACAGACCGGGCACGACTGTAGACACGAAGACCACGACGCCGACTCTTGTCCCCATCAGACCGAACGTCACTCAACGACAGAGCATGCAGAAGAGTCTCATTCTATCAGTGGTCCACAAAGCATGTTGAACATGTTCAAAGCTCGAGCCGACGCAGCCATCGAAGCGTCAGGTGATTACCCGAGCTTCACCGACCGTAAGTCACATCCCGTAATGATGGTATTACGTTCCTTGATTTGACCGGCTGACTTCCAGGTCTTTTGATAGAGATGGTACAATTGCTATGCAAAATGGCCCAAGACGCTATGCCGGAGATCGAACGGAGATTGGCCCAGAATCAGAGGCAAGATTGCTCCTGAATTGGCATATGGGAGATTTGTGAGAGAAAAGAAAGATATATCAAAAAAATGACTAACAAAAAGAGGTGTTGATGTTTTGCACAAATCGCTTTGCAAGAGATGTCCAGTGGAGCAGGATTGAGCGTTGGCCAAAATACGGGGAAAACGGAGAAGTGCTCCATGTGGTGAACACTCGTCGACGCACTAGAAAATTTGGAGGCCTAGATTCGTCAGGTCGTTAGCCAGGCGATGTAGTTTGATGGCATCTTTCGCATCATGGTGCTCCATCAATGAGCATGTCTGTGTAAAACAGATGTAGAGTGTGAAGCAGGTGGGCGAGAAGTAGAGTGCTCCATCCGAGACTATGTCGTTAGCCAATTGACGTCCGAGCTTTCGAACTCGCCTGGGAACAATTTGCAGAAAGCAAAGCTAATCAGTGTATCTGGAGTAATGGAATTATTGACATGAGGGAGATCATACCGCTGATGCACACTGAGACGCAGAAATGTATCAAACTCGTTCATCTTTCAGTAGCGAATGGATCAAGCCGAATTTGCGGCAGAGGTCCAGTGCCCAGTCGGTCTCGTCGACTTTGTAAATCACTGCAGACTATCTATGACGTCCCTGTATTGCTGCTCCTGAAATCGTTCTTCTCTTTTTTTTCGCGATGAAAGGCTCCCAAAGTTGTCATTAAGAGTATCCAAGAATTCTTGAATCTCTAGAGAATGACAAAGTGCAGCATCTCATTCCGCGGTGTGACGGAAAGCTTCGGGTCTTCATTGGAAATTCCGGGCCAACCCATGCATGATGCATTATGT
>NW_023501136.1:0-65146 GCF_014066305.1 Letharia columbiana | reverse complement strand
AACAGTTGTAGTATCGTTCAATTACCCTAGGTAAGCTCATTTGTTCGATTCTAGAATTTCTGAAATCATTGTCTCGAATGCAACAGTAATGGTTGTCCATTTCGCTGTCATTGACACGACAATAGCATTGTCCCACCGTCTTCATTGTCGAATTAAGCACAATCACATTTGTTCTTTACCCAGGCGTTCACCATTGTTTTTGGCCACCATTCGTGCCCTTAAATATCCATCAATCCTCCCCTCTCTCTCCCTTCATTCCTCAGCTCACACCACTTACACAGAACGCTTCCAAACCTTAACTCCTATTTCTAGCGCACACGACCACAGTCACGAATCAATCCGATCAAAGCTAACCCAAAACACTTCGTCCGGAACGAAGCACCAACACGTTCCCAACCACAAGATGTCTTCAATCATGACCATTCTCTCCTTCTCGGCCCTCGCTCTTTTCGCCTCCACAGCCCAGGGTCACATGGTCATGGCCACGCCTCCGCCATACGGCAGTCCCGACAATAGTCCCCTCAATGCCGATGGTTCAAACTTCCCGTGCAAAGCCACGAGCAACTCTGGTGGAACAGTCACCAATATGGCTATCGGTGCCTCACAGAAGCTCTCCTTTTTGGGTGAGTCAGTCCATGGTGGTGGTTCGTGTCAAGTTTCTCTTACCACGGACACGCCTGCAACGAAGAGCTCTAAGTGGATGGTTATCCATTCAATCGAAGGAGGTTGTCCGGCTAGAAATCAGGCGGGTAATATTGGAGCAGATAGTTCCGCCTCCGCTCCTGACCCGGACACATACGATTTTTCTATTCCTGCAGGTATTACTCCTGGCGCCTACACCCTTGCATGGACTTGGTTCAACAAGGTGGGTAATCGTGAGATGTACATGAATTGTGCCTCCATCAAGGTCACTGGGGCTTCAAGCAAGAGAGAGACTTCTCTCAACGAGACGGAGGAGTACGCAATTCCCGAGCTTGCCGGACGTGCAACGGCTTCATTCCCTGACATGTTCGTCGCAAACATCCCGGTTACGGACTGCACGACGGCCGAAGCAACAGATGTAAAATTTCCATCTCCTGGTTCGTCGGTCGAAATGGCCAGCGCCAATAAGGCCGACGTCTTGACTCCTCCGACTGGGCCCAAGTGTGGAGCATCTGGCAGCTCGTCAAGCGCTTCCTCAGACACTCAAGCTTCCAATGCGGGTAGCTCTGGAGCTTCAGGCGCCGCTGCACCTGCATCATCTCCAGCAGCCTCTGCATCTGCCGCCGCACCCTCGATGTCTGCTGCTGCTCCCGCTGTCGCTGCCTCTCCCTCCGTGGCTGCTGCTGCTCCCTCTGTTGCCGCCTCTCCCTCCGTGGCTGCCGCCGCTCCCTCCGCCGCCGCACCCGCTTCCCCATCTTCCGCCGCCGGTTCAGCTCCTGCAGCTGTTGACAGCTCATCTGGCTCGAGCGCTGCACCAGCTTCTGCCTCGGGCACGGCATCGACTGGCTCCTCTACCGGCTCTTGCGCCACTCCTGGCCAGTCAGTCTGCTCGCCCGACGGATTACAGATCGGGACGTGCACGACACAATCTACAGTAACCTGGATACCTGTGGCGGCTGGTACAAAGTGCGTTGGCGGGTACATGGTCGCCGCAAAGGGCAAGCGTAGCGCCAAATTTTTGAGCGGCTACTTCTTCTGAAGAGAAGCTCATAAGATTGCCAAAGGCATTTTCCTCCACAGTGTGGAATAACATCTACATACACTCTGGATGGTTGCTTTGACCTTTTTTCCAGTGTGAGAATTTTGATTGCATGCAGTTCTTAGTACATACAGTCTGAATGGTGGGGAATAGGATACTTGGGTATCATTTCGCTCACTACATAGAAGCAAAATAGAAGAAAACTGGCAATGAACATCCTTCCACCTTGCCCATAGTGAGTCCCATGACAATAGGCAATTAACAACGTGAAGGGCGAAACATTATCATAAAGTTTGGCCTATTGCAGGCCACCGGGACGCAATAATAGGGCGCAATATGGTATCGAGTCTCGATCGAGAGGCCACTTGGGGTCTGGAGTAACTCGATTTGCGCCATTTTTAAATTTTTTTAAAATACCAAGTAACATAGCGTAAAAGCAGGTATGGTGTTGATGTAGGAGCTTGTGATTCTGTTGGGGATATATACAATGTGATTGAAGTCGCAAAAAAGACGAGCGTCTTTTTTTTATATGTTTGGCCTGTACTCCTAGTGCTTCCTTGTGCTCCGACTGATCTCCAAAACTATTTTCAAAAATACTCCATCTCTACTCCTCCCTATACTCCTCTTTCGAGTCTCGGCTTTCACTCTACTCTAAAAATCAATCATGAGCCTACTTACCCAAGCAATTGCTCATGTATGAGACTTTGAACAAGGTCTGAAGTTCAAGGCTTGGTGCCTTGATGCCAAGATTGACTAGTCTAGTAGAGTCCGGCAGTCCATAAGTCCGAGATGCAAGAGACATGAAATGGCGTAGGTAGGCATCCAAATTTTAGTGTACTGACACTGTGCATCTGCCTTTACGTGCATGTACCTTTCACTTCTGTCCATATAATGTCATTCACCGGCCAGGATGACCCATTCTTACAGGCTCAGGCGTAGGTCAATCGCAAGCAATAAACAGTCAGAAACTCACGATTCTCCTCAGTGATGTCCTATCCACTTTGAAGACCACGAGATCATTATTCTCCTCCTACCTTCGAATAAGATCTCTCGCCTCATCCGCATCATCTCCTGAGCTGGCACAAGCTCGCAGCGAGCTCGAGTCCACCGTCCAAGATCTCAGCACAGACCTACAAGACCTAGTAGACAGCGTAAAGGCTGTCGAAGGGGATCCTTTCCGATATGGATTGGATATTGATGAGGTGGGGCGAAGGCGAAAGCTGGTACAAGATGCCGGAGGTGAAGTTGAAAGTATGCGGCAAGAGCTCGCAAAGACCGTTATTGGCGCCCAGAGCAAAGGCCAAGGCATGAACGGAACACTGCCCCCACCATCGGCTTTTGACCCAGATGAACCTGACGGCGATGATTATGGCGTCTTCGAACAGCAAAGACAAGTTGAGATGATGCATGAGCAGGATGAGGCGCTAGATGGTGTATTCAAGACCGTGGGAAATCTACGACAGCAAGCAGACGAGATGGGTAGAGAGCTTGAAGAGCAGGGAGAGATGCTCGAAGATGCGGACAGGCTGGCCGATAGAGTGGGAGGCAAGCTGCAGAACGGCATCAAGAGAGTTGGCTGGGTCATAAAGAATAACGAGGGTATGAGGACCTTCGATCAATCACCCCCGCGGCTAAGCGACTAATCGCGTCTCAGATACATGGTCAAGTTGCTGCATTGGCATCCTGATATTTGTCTTGATACTTCTCCTCGTCCTCGTTCTCATTCTGTGATCGTTTCACATACGCCGTCATACCCACATGGGGACTCCCGGAAGCCTGATGGCGGATCTACAACGCTGAGGATGCTATGCCGGTCATTCACTTAGCAAGGCACACCACAGCTTCGTGCTGAGAAACAAAATCTCGGCACCCTAGCTCATTTACTGAATTAGTTGAGACAGGCGACTGTCCAATGGGGACCATGCCTCGAGCAGAGCCATAACCTTCGTTTGCAAGGTCTCGCGTCATTTCGGGCCGTGCCCAGCTTCTACGACACTGCTATTGCCACTCCAGCCCCCAAGGCTCAGATGAAGCTATCAAGAGCCGAGAGAAAAGTAATGTGAGCGATTGCTCCGCAGAACCACTCATCACCCAGTCGCTGACCAGATCCTCTTGTAGCTCTTCTCTGAGACGCAAAATCGCCGGAAACTGTAGGTTTCTGAATGCACATACCACGCAATCAAGACGTTTAAGTTCGAGAAGCGAAAGGGTAGTTCAAAGGAGGGAATCTACGTCTAAGGAGGGGAGAACATCATTGCTCGAGGAGCCTGGCTTCATCGAGAAAATTTGAAGCTTAATGAAGATATGAGGACATGAGGCAAGTTTGCCGTTCTCGAAAATGGCTCAATCTTTGATAAAACAAATTATTCCGTGAAGTATTCCTCTTTGGTATCGTAGCTTATGCCTGAAATGTTCAAGGTTTAACTTCTTCTGCGCCACTCCTTATACTTGCCGTCTCCACAGACTCCCCAGTCACAGGTTTCACTTTCTTCACTTCTCCAGACCCCCATTGCGCTTGATATCTCCAGTCCCAGATCTCAAATTGCGTTCCAAAATCTCTCCCCACGGCCGGCAAACACAAGTACAGCCCTTCGACCGCAATGAGCAACACGACCCATGTCACATGCTCTCCAGGCACACTCTCTACCGTAAGCTTCAAGGGCAAGTTGTTCGTCGTGAGGCCTCCTGCCAGGTTGCGAGGAGAGCCGGATGTCTCCCAGACGAAGGGGTCATCCTTGGGGCCAAGGGGCCCACCGCCGTGACGACTGATCTCGTCATTGATAAATTCATGGATCCTGAGGAGAGTGCTTCCAAGGATTTGGCCGTCGATAGGATTAGTGGTTCTGACGTGCAATTCGATGGTGGAGTGCGGGACACGATAAACGAATATTTGGGCTGCTGCGAGAGAGTTGTTCGAAGTCGTATATCCGTTAGTCGAGAAGTTGCTGGGCAGGGCGGGTAACCCGGGATTATCGTTGGTCGGTACTGTAGGCAAGCCGATGGGCACGGTGGAGGGAAGAACAGCTCTATCTAGGTGTCAGCTGAACTCGATGGATCAGGGACCTGCAGGAACAAGTTGCCTGCCTTTTCGCAAGTGGTAAAGTCTCGAAGCTCGGGGCAGCAAGAGCTCCTGGCGCGGGAAAGACCAACAAAGTCAGCGGGAGCGGTATGGTCTGGAGGCACAGATGGAGATTATTAGGAAGAATCCGCATTTCGACAAACAACTTGATGAAAAGATTAGCAATGAAAAGTCCGAGCATGCTGCTTGCTGCATATCTGAAAGCAAGGATGACCCCAGTTGCGCGAAGACAAATCTTTGCGACCCGAAGTCTCCAAATGTCATGGCGAAATCATTTCTCCATGCTGAATACGTGGCGGTTGTGTCGCGTTGGGTGGTGCAGATGAGTCTGGGATGAGACAGCTCTGCGCATGCGGATAAACAAAACTCATAGTGGGTCGATCACCATAACACGATTTCTTCTCGCAATCGTACCAGAGCTATGTTTGTAGCCAATGAGGCCAAGCTCACCCAGCCGTAATCACCGCCGCACCAAGTGTCTTAAACATTTACATCGGTCGGTGTTCTGAAGACTCTTCTGAAAGCCTCGAATTGAGCCGCGCGATGAAGTTTGCAAGCCAGAACACAATGAGTCGAGGGTGAAATGGACTTTCACATTAGCAAATCCCTTAGTGAATAGACAGACCTAAGCAAGTCGACAAACCACACCGTACCGCTTTAATACCGAGGCTTACAATGCTCAAGCACTTCCGAGGTTCAGCTGCTGTTTCACCCTTCCCAGTGGTAATTAGGTATCCTAAACTCTGACAACGTGGAGTATCTCTCAGATGTGAGCTGCTGGAGAGCATAGCAGCCGTGGAATTGTCAAAAAGAATCACAAATTGAGAGGCTGAAAATAGAACCCAGCATCACGAAATGATGAGGGAGAGTCTCAGTGAGTACCCGATTCAGTGTGATAGATAACATCAGGACGACATGGAAGAGAACACTACGGTCTTACTCAAAGCATACACTCTCTCCATGCAGTCCCTAATCGTTCCTTATCCCGCTCTTCGTCCAGCCTCCCTCGACAACAGCTTCCCTTGCCACATTGTTGATGATGCTGAAGCGATCAGGCCCTAGCTTGACCCCGCCGTACCATCTACTGACGACGACTAGCACGTCCCATACATCCATGATCTTCAACAATTGTAGTAGCCTTCCTCCAGCTGCATTTTCTCCATCGTCATCACAATCCTCGTACAGTACCTCACTTGCTGATTTGGCAGTGGAGGGAGCACGGATACGGTAGGCTGTTGGGTTGTGACTGGCTTTGGCAGTTCGTTTATCATTCACGAGGAGGTGAGCTAGAAATGCCTGCGCTTGGGCTGGCGATGTGACGGAGCAAGCCCTAGCTACGAAGGTCGACTTCTTCTCGGTGACGGCTGAGGAGAGAATCCAGCGAGGCTCCTCCCCAAGACCACAAGTGACAGGCGGGGCGGCTTTGAGCACAAGACGGGCATCATCCTCAGGATCGGCCAGGGAAGACTGCTGACCATTGGAATCCTCGGCCAACACGGTATCAAGCTCCTGCAGTAGATCGAAGAGGCAGACTGAGCCTGAAATGAATACCGAGAGTAACGTTGCTCGTGCAGTATCTAGTACATGGCTCCCGTAACCCTTTCTCGCCTGCGCCCCGGTTCTTTCTATGCCTAGCAGCTGTGGTATTGACTCAGGATAGTCTGACGGGAAGAGCACGCGCAATGAGGCCTCGACATGGGGAATCGATAGGATGTAGACAAAAGCACCATCTGCTTCTCGTAATACATCGTTGCCATAAATTGACTGAATAGCTTCTATCTCGTCAAGTAGATCTTCGGACATCCTGCCCCAACAGCCTCTGTTGTTATCTGTTGATAACCGAGGTTGAGGGCAAACAGACCGTAGGATTCGCCACAATGAAAAGCTTCAACTGGCTTCCCCATAATCTCTCGAGAGGTTTCTCAATTGCTGCGCGGTAGTTGGGTGGAGACGGTTTGTGGAAGACTGAAGTCTCCCAGTACCTAAGGTACACATTCTACGGGCGTAAGACTAAACCCCTAAATGGACTAGTTTCAATATCGCGTCCAGTCGCGCTTCAACTGTTTGGGGTATTCGAATGAACGTCAACCATTGACTTCTGTTCCAGTTTGATGGCACACAATGCGGAAACCAGCTTCTTGGTTGATAGACTGATTAAGGCCTTAATCGGAGATCCGTCAGAGGCTGACGTTGACCGCTGTAAGCGTTCAGCATTGCGCACTCTGGCAAACAGTCATTCTCCGCGTATCAATCAATTCGAGATCACTGCTCGATTGGAGGGTTTGGAGGAGAAATGGAGGATCCTCAACAACGATGTACTAGCTGACGCCTTGGATCTGCGACGAGCAGAACTGTCCGTAACGTCAAACAGATGGACTCCGGAGATTTTATCGCTTTTTTTACAGCTATCGGACAGACCAACTGACCATCCAAATCTTGCGCATCTGGCATCGCTGAAGCCTGAGCTTCCATCTGCGCCATTGACATGGGCCGATATCGTAGCTGAAGACCCATTGGATGACCAGGATGGTATCTGGAAGAATGTGGATTTTACGGCAGATGATTCGGACGATGATGAGCGGATTGAATCATTTCACTCTGATCCTTCAGTACTCACGCCGGAGTCCAGCGTAATTGGACAAGAGGTCGGAGCTTGCATCGAAACACTGATTGAGCCTATTTCGCCTCGGGAAGTTCAAATTGCGCACATCTGGAATTCGCAAGATGCCGATAAGTTTGACTTGATTCGCGAGGAAGACGAAGACCGTAGGCCAAAGACGATCTTGACTGAGCTGCAGGCGGGACGGGAAGTCATCTTCTTACTCCTTGGGTTACCAACGTCTATCTTCAGTCAAGGGGACGAAGGGCAGACTACCGTGTCGAGAGCGGATTTTCTAGAGCATGCCTCTCATGAATCATTGACTAGTCTATTGGCAGGATTTGCTGTAATTGCTAATAAGCTGCTCAGCGTCCGACAGTGGGTTGGAAAGGACGAGAGGATTCCACTCGAACAGACTTTTCAAGCGACCCTTACCTCACGCCTAAAGATTGTTGACCGTGCCTTGTCTGCAATACAAACCAAGATCCTCTCCCTTGGTGCCCAATCATTTCCAAGTCTCTTGGCGCTCTACGATGAGACTTCCAATATCAGCCGACTCTTACTACAGGTATATGACGTTTTGCTGGAATTGGACGTTCATCCAAAGCTCGAAAGGCCTTTCCGCATACTCGAATGCTTGTTCGATAGAACATGTATCAACCAAGGCATTGGAGATGCAGAAGGTTATGAGTACATGGCCAATCTGTTCTTCGACTGTTTTCAGACGTACCTTAAGCCTCTACGATTGTGGATGGAAAAAGGTCAGCTCACAGGGCGCGATGGGGTCATATTCATCAAAGAAGACAAGAAAAAGGTTCATTTGAACTCCGTGTGGCAAGATTCATATCATCTCATCAAAGATAGCAATGGTGTCTTGCACGCTCCAAAATTTCTCCATGTAGCCGCGAAGAAGATTTTCAATACTGGCAAAAGTATCGACTTTCTGAGACGTTTGGGGTGGGAAGACCATGATCTGAAACAAGATCCGGCAAAAGAGCTTGCATTGACCTACGAATCTGTCTGTCTGTCAGCGGATCTTGGCCTGTTCAGTCCTTTCGCCGAGCTTTTCGACATGGCCCTCGATAAGTGGATTGCCAATAAGCATCAAGCATCTTTGTTGGAGCTTCGTGCCCAACTTGATTCGCGTTGTGGCTTGCAGTCATCGTTGGATGCCTTAGAGTATATCTACTTCGATAAAGGCGCATTTTGCACCAACGTCAACAACCGGATCTTCGAGAAAATAGATCGTGGGAATCCTCGATGGAATGATGGCTTCACTATGACTGAATTATTCCAAGGGGCTTTCAAATCTATTCCCTGCATTGATATTGATCGGCTTGAGATCTGTCCGAGTCCAGCAACCCAACAGGAGTCAAATGGAGCCCGGCGCTCCATGAGCGTTCTTGAGGGTATTCGGCTTTCGTACACTCTTCCTTGGCCCGTTGCGAATGTTATCAGAACAGATTCCATTGAACTCTACCAGCGTGTCTTCGTCTTCCTGACGCAATTGCAGAGAGCGAAGTATCTGCTCCAGCGGCAGAAAATCGCAAAAAGCGTGCAAGCAACAGACAAGAAGCCACTATTACAACTTTACACACTTCGCCACCGCCTCCTCTGGATGACAAACACAATGCTGACTTACATCACTAATATGGTCCTTTCAGTGGCTACTGCTGACATGCGTATCGCCATGGATCGAGCTCAGGATGTTGACAGTATGAGCGCAGTCCACCAGGCTTACATTACAAAACTCGAAGATCAATGCTTTTTGCTGAAAAAACACGCGTCTATTCGCCAAGCTATCATATCATTGCTTGATCTAACAATTATTTTCTCAGACCTGCATGCCTCCTATGCTACCAGACAGATATCCTCTGACTGGGAGAGTAGCTTCACAATTACAAAAGCCAACCAAAAGCATGCAATTCATTTCAAACAGGAAAAGCTGGCCAAAGCAGCCTCAGACGATGAGGACACCGAATCCGATTCTGACGACTCCAGTCCCTGTTCCGCTTTGCATGCGGAGCTTCCGGATGCTGGTAGGCTGAAGCAAATGCTCGACACCTTCAGGAGTCTGCATGGTTTTGTGACCGTAGCAGTGAGAGCAATCAGCAAAGCTGACAGTACACCTTCATGGGAAATGCTTGCCAGTAATCTAGCTATGGGGCTGGAAAAGTGATGCTTCGAGAACATGTCATGGAGTGGGACTAGCAAGGAAAGCTGCACAAATACGCAAAATCGAGTCATTAAGCTCGAAAGGGAGACGCTGCAAGGATACCCTGTGAAGGACAGAAACTCTTTACACGCTCTAGGGTCCATCGCGTATTCTACGAACCTAGGCAAAGCCTCTTACACATCTGAGCAGCAGAACCAGACTACATCTGGTCATAAGTATTAGATCCAACTTACGGCCAGTGACCCGTCGGTATCCCAAAGTCAAGGTTACCAATTTGAAGACTGAAACTGACGTTCGCTATTGGCATTATGAAAGGCAAGCTTGATATCGACAGCAACAATAAAGCGGCTTCTGGATTCAACGGTCTGTAACGCAGATCGGTGAATTGAAAAGGCTGGGCTTCTGTTGTTGGTTCCTACAAAGACGAAGGTTTAGTAATCTCTAGCTGATCCGTGCGAGCCTCAGAGTCTCGTCTTGTGATAATGGTACATTGATATGGTCTGGAGTGACTGCCAGGGGATGCAGGAGATGCTTTATGTGTATCCTAAAGATGGGCCGAGGCGGGCAATGGAGAATGATTAATGGTCTTGAAATGAGGCAACTCGGGCCTAGCCCGGCTCTAGTCTTGCCGAGGATTTGCCATGTTGATACTAGACAATATGTAGTGAAATGTTTTCTTGAATAGAGAAAAGGATAAGAATGATGAAGGATGGGGAGGTAGAAGAAGTATGCCAATGGCCATGACGATCTCTTCATACCTATATTGTTTCCCAAGTGACTGGTCGATGAGAGGCCGAGAAAGACTGCCCACATGGCTATCCCAAGACCGTTGCGTGCTTTGGCGATAGTATCTGCTTTTTTATTGTTCTACCTCCTCTTCCAGGCCTTTAGAACCCCGCCAACAATACATGGACCAGGCGATCTGGAGCATGAGCTTCCTAACGAGCCGACCTTACAAGGTACAACAACCGTAATATGCTCACATGTACATGCTAATAGCAACCAGAGTACGGCGAACCTCCTCCACCTTTATGGCGAGCCGATGGGTATGCTGCGGACAATCCCGATTCACCTCGCATTAATGCGACACTGCTGGCGCTGGTACGAAATGAGGAGCTAGATGGTATGCTGGTATCCATGAGAGACTTGGAGCGAACATGGAACTCAAAATTCAACTACCCCTGGACATTTTTCAACGACGTCCCCTTCTCAGAAGATTTTAAACGTCTAACCCAGATGGAGACGAAAGCAAAATGCAATTATGGTACGGCTGTCCAGTTTGCCCCTCATTCCAGCGTCTTCGCAAATTAATAGAATTTCTTCCTACAGAATTAATTCCCAAAGAACACTGGGCAGTGCCCTCCTGGATCAATAGCGATCTTTTTGATGAGTCTGCCAAGATGCTCGAAGAGCAAGAGGTTCAGTACGGCCCCATGGTATCCTATCATCAAATGTGCCGCTGGAATAGTGGCATGTTCTACAAACACCCAGCCCTCCAAGATGTCCGCTACTATTGGCGCGTCGAGCCAAAAGTACACTTCTTCTGCGACATTGACTACGATATATTCCGCTGGATGAATGATCACAATAAGACGTACGGGTTCACGATCAACCTTTACGATGCGCCGCAGACCATACCAACTTTGTGGCCAGAGACAGAAAAGTTCATGGCGGCACATCCAGAGTATTTGCACGAGAACAATGCGAGGGAGTGGGTCGTGGATAGCAAAAGGAGGCCGGAACACAATATAAAAGCGCACGGGTACAGCACGTGTCATTTTTGGAGCAATTTCGAGATTGCGGACATGGGATTTTGGCGTTCCAAACCCTATGAAGACTATTTCGAGCACTTGGATCGAGCGGGTGGTTTCTTCTATGAGAGGTGGGGGGATGCGCCGGTGCATAGTATTGCGTTGGGACTGTTTGAGGATAAGAGCAAGATCCATTGGTGAGACTTCCCGCATCTGCATTCGACCTCGAACCCAATATGGACAGGCGCCATCTGACTGCATTCCAGGTTCCGTGATATAGGATACCAGCACATACCCTACTTCAACTGCCCTAAATCGCCCAAATGTAGAGGGTGTGTCACGGGCCGCTTCACCGATGGCGAGAGATTCCTATTCAAGGAAGATTGCAGGCCTAATTGGTTTAAATACGTGGGCATGGATTGATACTTGAAGATGGCACAATGGGGCCTTCGAGGGAGAGAAGACAATAACTCGTTCCCTATACATGACTATGTGTATAGTAGGTATTTGCTACCTTCGATCGGCATGTCAACAGTACGTACATTTTGGCGCAAAAGGCATCACGGAGGCACCTGTGTATCTGAGCTATTTCAATGTACATAATAGCCTTTCAATGGTGCAAGACTGGGATGAAATATCATCTGAGCACTTGTAGTCCTGCTCAAGTTCGTCGAATTTACGAAGTCTAATGTCAGAATTTTTCAACCGTGGCGCTTTCTAACAAATCGTGGTCTATTCCGTGTCCGAGCCCAGGCTGAAGGCAAAAGTGCACTACCAGATCGGTCTCAGCGCAGCGCAGAACAAACCTGTAATATGCAAGCCATTCGACCTTATTGAAGCGGAGCAACGAGCAAGCTTTGGCAGATATTTATGTGCATATATCGCGTACAGACGAGTCAAACGGCGTCGTGCAATCTTGGTTGTAACGTGCTTCTCCAATTCTCCTCTTCGTCCCCAATTTCTCAATACGCCCTCGGTCCCTTTCAAGCCCTATTTGCACCTCCAGTGTAAAGTTGCTCGGGATACAAGTCCTCCTTCAAATCGATACCTAATTCTTCCCGAAGCGGTTCGAGATCGCGCAAGTATTCGTCGTATTGGCCCTTGTTTTCGACTTTGGCCTTGATACCTGTATCTCAAGGGGTGAGTACGTCTTCGAAAAAGAAAAGGCTGAAGTGAGTAATGCACCTTCGAAGACGCGTACGGCAGTGGGAAAATCATTAACTCTTCTGGCTGCCCTAAGAGCGGCTGTGATGACAGAAGGAGAGGGGACGAGATCGTAGGCGAAAGCGTTGTTCAGGTTACGCTGTTGTAAGACGAAAAACTCAGAATTCTAGGGTTCGGCTTTGCGGGGCGAGATGTAGTCTTTACCTGTAGTTCGAAGACATCTTGAACACCATCGAACTCTTTCTCATATCTGGAAACGTCTCTTGTCAGCCAATTGACCCATCATAGTTGCCCCAGGGTTCGATGTTTGGATGCTCTGCACTCAGAGAGCTAGGGCAGGTCGAGGACAGACGAGCTGCCAAATGCCCATACCTAGCAGTGAACTCCTCAAAGCTCTCTTCATGATGCCCTGAGCCCCCGGTTGCCTCTTGTCCATCCTTATCGGCTGCCCTCCTAACACTTGTACTGAAGTAATTGCATGGCACCGTCGCGGATGAGCCGGCGTATACTCCCCTTGGAGAGATTGTCTTTGCTGGCTGCGATGACCGGAACAGGTACGATGGCTGTGTGCGCGCGGCTAGACGAAAGAGAGTGGCGGAAGACATTGAGGATGCGCAGTGAGGACGCTGAGGGGAGATTTAAACTGGGTCGGATGGTGAGTGGAGGTACGGAGATACCTATAGCCGGAGTTTGCTCCTCAGATCAGGGGAGCTAGGGCTGAACAAAAGACGTACCTATCGGTGGTAATTGAAGCTTTCACAATTCTGGATAATCTGTGTTTTAAAAGGAGCAGATACCGTCGATGAATATGGTCAATTGGACCTCGTCAGTTGCCTTCTGGTCAAGGCAAATTTCTCGTCCAAAGATTTTCTCTCTTTTCTATGGAGAGCAGTCGTTGAGCTTTCTCTCACCTTCCCTGATAGCTGATTGATTGCCTGCCATGATTGGTCGAGGCATTTCCATCAGCCGAAATTTGAGCGCCCGCCAGCGCCGCGCAACCATCCCTCCTCCCAACTCTCCTTTCTCCAGACTTTCTCATCAAGTTCGAATGACCTTTGCGTAGCAGTGTCACGTCGTCAATCGCCTTCTTACATTCGATTCTAGTCACTCTTTTATCAACCTTGCCGCATGTGAAAGTATTCTGGCACAACAAGCCCATTCTTCCACCACTTTTCCATTATACGGACCCATTGACTATTATTCACCGAATATACCCTTAGCCAGTACCAATCGCCAAAGGCGCTCACTGCTTTGGCAGACTACCGGCATCATGTCATCCAACCGTCTCGATTCCATTCCCCTACCTACGCTCGACAGACCCTTCATTGTGGAACTATGGCCTCAATTCGACAAGCTCTATTCCCACGTCGTGGGACACTCCGCAAACAAATTTGTCTTCGTACCAGGTGCAACGTCTCTGTCGACCTTCACAGCGACGGTAACAATGCTCGTAACGTATTACGTGACGGTCTTTGCAGGGAGAGAGTTCATGAAAAATCGGGAACCATTCAAGCTCAATGGCCTATTCATGGTGCACAATCTAGCTTTGACCATTATCAGTGGAGTTCTTCTGGCACTCTTCACTGAGCAGTTGCTACCAACAATTGCGAGAAATGGAGTCTTCTACGCCATATGCGACCACAGGGGAGGATGGACAGCCCCTCTGGTGACTCTATATTACGTGCGTACTCCTCTGTCGCGGTCAGGAAAGTTGGGACTGACAGCCTGTAGCTGAACTATCTTACAAAATACGTGGAGCTGTTGGACACTGTCTTCATGGTTCTCAAGAAAAAGCCCCTCAGTACGTCAAGAATTTCTAATCCTAAAGTACTCAGCTGATGCGCCCAGCCTTTCTCCATACCTATCATCACGGGGCTACTGCTTTGCTCTGCTATACTCAACTCGTTGGGCTGACCGCCGTCTCCTGGGTCCCCATCACCCTCAATCTCACCGTCCACGTAGTCATGTACTGGTACTACTTTCAAGCCGCGCGCGGCGTGCGCATCTCGTGGAAGAAATGGATCACCAGGCTCCAAATAGCTCAATTCGTCATCGATCTTGGCTTCGTCTATTTTGCCTCCTACACTTACTTCTCCTCAACCTACTTCCCTAACCTACCGACGGCCGGCAAATGCGCTGGTGAAGAGTTTGCTGCTTTTGCAGGCATGGGCATCATCTCCTCCTACCTCCTACTCTTCATCTCCTTCTACTTCGCTACATACAAGAAAGACAATGCAAAGGGTGGACGGGGGCGGAAGAAGAGCAGAAGACTTAGCCAGACGGCAACAAGAGCGGCCATCGACATGAGCAGGATGGAAGTGCCTGACGTGCAACGCATGGAAGATGCTGTGCATTTGGGAGGTCATTCCAATGGATCAGCAACAGGGAAAGAAAATGGTGGAATCACGCCCAGGGTGACACGGTCGAGAAAGGGGTAAGAGTGGCATACATGAGAACCTGGAAACAGTTCTTTGCACGTGCCATTCCAGGAGTGGGTATCGATTTTGTACGTACTCCAGGAGGTCATGATATTTGATACTATGTAAGGGTGGTGTGGATGCTTTACGCTCCTGTCGGATTTGTGGGCACAATTCTCATGGCGGATGCACCAGTGCACTCAGGAACGGAGGCCTTAAGACTGCGTTCCAGGGCCTTGCTACGGGACCTTTAGTGGAAAATCGTTTGAAGTAGTCGTAATATGTACAACATAATAGCAATCTCTCCAGACTCGAGCTATAAGCATCCGGTGAACAGCAAGCCTTCTATACTTGTCATGTTGTATTGATCATGAAGCTGTGTGGCATGAAGCCCAAGCTGATGAATAGCGGCTACGGCGCCTGAGGCTCGAAGTGCCCAATCTCTTTGACATCGTACCTCTGACTCGGTACAGCACGGCTACTGATAACCAAACGGAAGCCATGTTTCTCAACCATCTAGCTCCTCGAGACGACGGAAGGCCTAGCCCCATAGTATCTCGAGCATGCGAGTCTGACAGCGCTCGTCCGGAATTGCATACTCCCTGGCGGCGTTCCACTAGCTTTTCGCTCTTTCCATGGGAATGATAATGCGTGTACGTGTACTTCTGTCCGTGCGAGACTTTGAGCCACACATTCCAGGCCTTATCATAGAAGTTTGTATCCGAACCAAAGGCTGCAAAATACTTTTCATGTAGAGTGTGAGAATAGCGAGAAGTGCGGAGAAGAAATCAACAACGGGTATACTTGGCAGACTGGATTCATGCAGGCCAACAAAGCTGCACGGTGGTTGATAGCAGCCGAAGTTGACTTCGGTGGCATATTTTAAGGTTTGCGATGGCATGAAAAACAATCGGGAAGAGAGTTTTCCTGATTGGGGGCCCCTGAGTCGTACCTTCTTGGGATGGCCAGTACGACTCCAGTGGGCCCTGATTATGCAGAGCCATGGCTTTGAGCAGCCTGGGTGGGACGATCTGATAGATGGAGACTTATGCTTGGTCCGCAACGGTATTGAGGTGGCGACGTCGATTAATACCAGAAGTTCGTTGACAGAGATATAACAGATGCTTGCGATATTGTAATTAATGAGCTTCCTTCGGAGACGTTGAGAATGGACTGTATTTGGAGACGATATATTGGACTGTAGAGTAAGGAAAGAAAAGAATGATGACACTAATACTAATCATTGAGATGATGAAATGACAGTTGTGCAAATTTGGAGATAACGATTGTATTACCATCAACCTAGGTATTAAGCCAGTACCATTTTGAAGAAATGAGAAACCTCTAGATTTTCATCCAAATCCGCGGATAAACAGTGCCAACGCAGGGAGATTGGGTTCGATAGTCTCACGGTCCTAAGAACATCTATGCATGAGAGGAAAGCAAACCGCCAGGGCGAAATATGCCGGATCTACTACTACTGTGCGGCCCCTGAAGTTCCTGAACCTGGGTGGCACCAGCGGAGTAGGTACATGTAAGCTTCGGGCACTTTTCTTGAAACAATTTGGGTCTGCACAAGTCGAAGTGGACAAAGCTGTGGTTGAGTCACTGTCCACGCCGTTCATGATTCATTGTACCGTGTTATGAGATGTGCATCATTGCAAGCCAGATCTTCCGGGGCAGATGTGAGATGGTGCTCAATGCTGTCGCCAAGCTCTTGTCGGCACCATCAAAATTGTGCTCTCTGCACCGCACAGGCAATATTTATACTTCAAGGTTCATCGTGCATAGGTGCAATGTGTCCAGAGCTTAGAGCCCAGAGCGCTTTAATCTGTTGCCACGTACCTCTTCATAGACGCTGGTCAGATGCCAAAAAACACGCATTGCGGAGTGGTTATCCTCATCGCTCGGCCTAGAAGTATCTGAGGATCGGACCAATCGTCCTGTAATGATCCGAGATGCAAATTGTCCGGGCGTTGCTGACTGTTGAGCCTTGACGCATACAGCATTGACACGGCAGTAATAGGCGTAGCTCATCTGCCAGCGCTGGCATCGTTTGGAAGCAAAGGCTTTTGTTGGGAAAGTTTTCTTGCCTAAATAGGTAGTGAAAGTAGTAAGATATGCGACTGTAAGCAAGGCACATATGCAGCCGCATAAAAATGGGCAATGTTAGTGGCACGCGTATGTATCTATGCGTCTTCATCGAGACAGCCGCTGCATTCGAGTGATTGTCCAGTCTCCACACAAACGGCCGGCTATCGCATGGCAGCGAAGAAGGGAAGATGAAGCATGTGGGTAAATGATGGCAAAGGACAGGCCGCTTCCAAAAGAGACGGAGGTTGGTGGGTGTCAAAGAGGTCAGGGTACAGGAATAGATAGAGATGGTATCGTGGTCAAGAGAAAGATGCTCTCGGTACCATACAATTTTTCATGGTAATAAAAGATCTAAGGTAGTCTGATCTAAGGTAAGTACTTTAGTATGATGGCGAAGAGTGGGAGAAATTGAATTAGGTAGGTACTTTAGTCACTATTTAAGGTACATCTGGTGCCTACTTTACAGTACTGCCTAGGAGAATATTAAACTTGCGGCTTGCTCGAGCCCGTAGAGTTAGCGTTGGACAGCCGGCCTGTTGGATCTGATGGCGATTCGACTGTCCAATCATAACATGTATTGCAGTTTCCTGTACAGAGTAGAGAGTAGATAAGTACCGGTATGTAAGAATGTACCTTGTAGACAAGCTGATTATCAGTATTGTAGAAGCGCACCTAGCAGCGAACGGCTTCATGCAATGCTGAAGGATGCTCCTGCGTCATGCGTCATGTAGGTACTAGTACGGGCCTGCTTTCTTTATTCCGTTTCCCCTCTTTTTGTCTCCGTTAGATTGAACGCTAATGCACCCCAGTGCCCACAGCCAAATGTGTGGCCGTTCGGGAAATTCCTTCAGCAATCACATCCACAATCACAATCGAAAACCACGGCTTGTGCGGATGGAAGCATGGAGAAGCGCAAAGCCGCATTATATACCTAGTTAGACCTCAGACTTGGATTGCCAGATAGAAAATGATACTGAAACAGACAAGGTACGGTAAGATGGCCAAATAATCGACCTCAGGTGCTTTACTGGTGACTGTATAATTTAGACATATGGTCGAAGGCTCGTCGAGCGTCATTTTGGGCCACGGGAAGCAGATGGACAGAAGATTGTAAATTGCAAGACAAGCACGCCAGGCTTGAAACAGCAGGCCCGGCCGGTTTCACGTGGTCAATCCTTCGGTTTAGCTGAGGGGCAGCTAGGACTCCGCTTGGTGCCACTTCTAGGGGGCTTTTTGGAGGGACCTAAAAACATGTACATTACATATCGATTGGCATTAGGTACCTTCTCTTGTCCACGGTATTCATATTTGACGCACTATTTGCATCTGACCACAGAGCTTCACGGAACCATCCTTTCGTGATCAGACCGATTCTCATACCGTTGAACCGTTAAACCCGCAGCTACTGGTCGGGTCTTTTTTTTTCTTTTTTTTTTGCTTCCCGGAGTGACGAGGCGTGCATGGCTGCGCTCTGGAAATAAATAGGCGCAGCAATGGATGGTGGAGAGGTGGGATGTTCATGTCACGAGCGTAACTACACTAACCTTAGGGTAGGAGTTGCGGTTGGCTACGATCATGCAGCCTCTTTAAATTTCCTAGCCAATAGATGGCTTGAAACCCACACCCCATTCATCATTTCAACCATTTTACCCTTGCCCTCACAGGTACACACTCTCCCCACCATCAAACCGTTAAACCTTCCGTCGACTTCCAGGGTTATTATTTTGGCGATTGTCGATCTTACCGTGCTGTAAACGGTACACGCACATGTCCTGCGGCCCTGCCTTCATAATCTATATGATAAGCCGGCCTTTCCTTCTGCGGCGCGGCTGACTATAACCACCGTACTCCATCCTCAGCTCCATTATTATTACTCTTCCACAATCCCCATGTTGGATACTACCAACCAACACTGTCCTTCTGAAACCGTGCTGTACGCCTTGTTACAGTGACATTGCCTAATCTTCCTACGCTCAGCTCACATCCATCATCGTCATCATCATCATCAACTTGGTTCATGAATGAAAGCATAGCCTCCCATCCTGACCACCATCCTACAATCAGCACCATCCAGCAGTAGTGGTTATGCCTGTCCTCCATCATCGACACTCAGTATCAGGTTCACGACAATTAGACGGTGCAAAGCAAAGTATCAAAAGCAACAACGCCATGGCAGACCATTTATGGATCCTGGACGAGACTTACGAGAGGCCCGAGAAGGAAAGGCATCTCCTGTCGACAACAATCGGCAGAGTGCCCTCGAAGAAGGAGAACCCAAACCATCTCCGCATCGACACATACAGCAAAGCGAATCTTCATGATCGCTACATGTCGAGCGAGGAAGAACCCTCTCCCAGTCCCGATAGCGACACGGAGAGCAATGAAGAGGAGCTCAAGCACAAGGTTCCAGAGAAAGTTGTCGAGGCGACTACCGAGCCAGTCACCGCCGACGAATACGAAGCCGAGATTGCTATTGCTGTTCCCATACTCGCAATGGGCAAACCGAAGTTGGTGGACATCACCAACCTCGCCCCAATGCACAAACGCAAGCGAGCGGAGAAGTCGGTGATTTCACGCTCACTTGTGAAGAACGCCACCCTCCGCATGCCCACGGTCACAGACGAGAACAGGCCCTTGGTCGCTTCTGAAGCCACAAAGATTGTTACTCCAGAGGCTGGTCTTCCGACGCGCAAAGCCAGCCTCCGCTCGCTAGCTCCCGACTCATGGCTTCCTGATGACGGTGTTCGCATTGTGCAAGAGGAGGAGGAGGAGGAAGATGAGCATTACTTCCCCGATCTTGAACTACGCAAGGCTCCCACCTACAATGACTACGACCCATACTCGCTCAGTCCGCCACGCCTGTCCCCTAGGAACTCATACAACTCGACCAGCAAGAAGCCGGGTAGCGTTGCTCGGGCCAGAAACACTTCCAACCCACCCACCACCATGAACAGTGGCTGGAAAGGGCTCACCAGGTCGATGAGTCTGGCAAAGAAGCAGGCTCTTCATCGAGCGGATCATCAAGTCTCCAAAAAACCGAAGATGATCGCCAGGGCGGCGGACGAGAGGGAAGAACCTCTGATAATACCAGCGTTTCCGTTCGGGGATGGCAGAGGCGTGGATTGAGGAGATACACCAAGCTTGACATGGCGGCATATGTACACACGGGAGATGATCATGATATGATATTGATGGACACACTGGGATCACGGGATGAAATATGAGGTTTTGCGCAGCATGCATCAGCGATAGATACCTTCCACGTTCGTTGTTTACTTAATTTTGTACCTCTTAATGAAATTTCCAGAAACAAAACTTGACAGAAAATTAGAGTAACTCAATTTCGTTGACCTCCCACACGGCTGGTGCTGCCGACATGTTACTAGAAGTGCACTAATCTGAATGCGGGCTAGGTGCTCGTGACGGAGAAAATCTTGTACGAGCAGCATTGCTCCTCGTCTCTCTCAGGTCGATTTCTCCATCTATTTGTGGCATTAGCCTTTACAACTTTACAGTGCTATGAGACCTCGAGTCTACAGAGCTGAAAATCTTGTTAGATAAAAAAAAAATTGGGTAGACGGAAGAATTTTGAAAGGGAACAGATTGCTTATCTCCACCAAGAAGATTTGTTTGGTGTAGGCATTGTGCCTAGATACTAGGGTGTCCAGCCAGTGAGCATTCGGGTCACAGAATTTCGAACCTCGGCCGGTTATCATCCACTAATACAAGCTCTGCTTCGCTCTCCGTTGCCCAGTTGGTATTGATCGTGCATCTTCTGTAGTGAAGCAAATCAGATCTCTGGCGTGTTACCATCATCGCTATGGATCAACACTCCATTGGTTCGTCGGCACTGGAGTCGAGGGTCCTAATTATCATGACTGGCGGAACCATATGCATGAAGAGAAGCCCAAATGGCTTCGTGCCTGCAAGAGGGTTCTTGGAGTCTGGCATGGCTCCTCGTCCTTCATTTAACGACTTTTCCAATCCCGATGATATTGTTGTCGTGGTCGACGACGGGACCGAGGTGTCTCACCGTAGCCTGCGAACGCCGATCAGTACGTATCAAAAGCATGTTCGGTATGCTGTGTTCGAGTTTCAAGAGCTTCTGGATAGTTCCTCAATTTCCTCTGAAGGGTGGAGCCAAATTGCTCAGACAATCTTCAGAAATTACAAGCTCTTCGACGCCTTTGTCATCTTACATGGCACAGACAGCCTTGCCTATACGTGCTCTGCGCTCAGTTTCATGCTGCAAAATCTAGGGAAGCCGGTCATCTTGACAGGAAGCCAAGCGCCAATGCTAGAGCTCCAAAATGATGCCACAGATAACTTGTTAGGATCCTTGATCATTGCCGGCCACTTTATGATACCTGAAGTATGCCTCTTCTTTAATTACAACCTTTTTCGCGGAAACAGGACTACCAAAGTCTCTGCTAGCGATTTTTCAGCCTTTGCGTCGCCAAATGCGCCTCCATTGTACGTACATTTGGGAGATGATCCTGCACATTTGGTACCGAGATTGAGTTGCGAGACATGTTTCGGGAGAAATTTTACCTTTCTACCCCCGAGACCTGTCTTGCAACTCCAGTCTTTGCCGCGAACAAGCAATGCTGACTCCGTAATCTGCGTAGAGGAACTATCTCATCACTCAAGACCCACGTGAAATGGGAACTGATCCACAGGCCAACGCATCTCGAGCCATTTAGTATACAAACGAATCGTGCAACGGGCGATGTAGCTTGTCTGAGGATCTTTCCCGGCATAGAGCCCCGAATGGTCGAAGCTGTGCTTCAGCTTGATGGCCTTAAAGGTCTAGTGCTAGTACGCATTTCCGCAGCCCGTATTTCCCCTTTTTGAGGCAAGTCTTGAGCTTTAAACATGTCTTGGGAGTCTCTACTCTCGAAACATGTTCCAAGGGTCGATATAACCCCTCAAATAGGCAATTCTGACGGCGAAATTGTGATACAGGAGACTTTTGGCGCAGGGAATGCCCCTGGAGGACCTGATGGAGCTCTCACCAAAGTGTTTGCAAACGCAATCAGAAGAGGCGTCATTATTGTCAATATCACTCAGTGTGAGAATATCCACTCATGTACCCGGATTGCACTAATCCCCATTGTAGGCATGACCGGAACTGTCAGTCCCCTGTATGAACCCGCGATGTTGCTGAAGCATGCTGGCGTCATTCCTGGGCATGATATGACCTCCGAGGCCGCCCTTGCGAAGCTTTCCTATCTCCTTGCGATGCCAGGCTTAAACCCTGAAGATATCGTACAGAAGATGTCTGTTTCTTTGAGAGGTGAGATGACAGAGCAGGTGAACATGGTATTTGAGCACCCCAGCGGCGTGTTACCTGACCGACTAGCACGTCTTACGTCCCTTGGATATGCTATCTCCAAGGGGGACGTTCCCGAGATCCAGAAGCTTTTGAAGGGCGATCATGGCTGGCTGCTCAACGAGGCCGATTACTCCGGCAATACGCCTTTGGTGAGTACCCACGCATCATTGACGGCATTGTTAAGCTAAGCATTCACGAAAGCACATTGCCGCTACAGGACCTAGTCTAGAAATCCTTCGGATCCTGCTGACAAAAGGCGCTTCAGTGCACCTGCGAAACAACACCGGCCGAACGCCTTTGTTTGCCTCAGCCAATGCCGGACTCATGGAACATGTCTCCCTACTCAAACGATCAGGGGCTCATGTCCATGCGGACGAGCTCAGCATGGCTCGATTGCTCGCTCAAAGTTCACCAGACGTATGGAGCATGGTTGGAGTGGCGTAGTTAAGGTTCCGGGTCCAAATTTAGCCGCCGTTCACTCTTCGCGAAAATTTGTGGAGATAAAGTAACATCTGCTGTGACATTGTTATGCAGTGAAGCATCCTTTCCTTCCAAGGTGCCGGTCACTACTCTAAAGAGTTGCTTCAATAACACCAGGCAGAGATCTGGACGCAAATGCACCGAGAACCCCAGCTTCAAATGTCTCCGTACCAATTAATAGCATCAATTGGCTTGCGTGCCGTCGCGTCGAAGCTGAAATCTACGACCGTCTTCTGAACAAATTATTGTATCCAAGAGCCAACCGTCCCTGGGGTGAATCATTGACCTGTTGGATGTGCAGAAGCGACGCCAGAAAAAGTCGTAGTTGTGGGGGTACCGATCCCGAATATATCAAACATTCCAGCATGAAGAGAGAAGTTTCCCGTCCGCTCAAAATTGGGACGAAATGCTCCTACGCATCATCAGCTAGTTCATACGGCTTAAGCCTATGATCGTGCAAGATCAGAGCAGGCCAGCGCTCGAGACTGTTAGGTATTTGGGGCATTTTAGCTATGCGCGCCACGGCTTGTTTGGGGTGAGAATCAGGTGGTTGTTTTTGGAAGGATAGAGGTGGTGCTTTGCGCGAAGGATTTTCCAGTTGAAGATGATTTCTCCAAAGCCTTTGATGGCTTGCTGGAAGGCTACGTGCACCAGATACCCAAAGTAGCTGCCAGAATGCCTACGAACAGATGGCCAGGCCCCAGCTGAACAGCAGGACGAGTCCACTCGATGAGCCCCCTGGAACACCTTTCCAGCTGCCTATGTTCAATAATGTCCTCGATCCAACCTCGAATTTGTGAAAGCATGTGTTCTCTGGTGATTGGTTATAGTGACCATTTTCGGGATAGTTTCCAGTCCACGTGCTATTACTTATTAGCCTTCCCGTGAGTCCAAGGGACGGCTAGATGCTGCAAAAGGCCGTAACAGATCAACCTCCTCCTTGTCCTCGGAAGCGATGATGCAAACTTCCGCACCAAATACAACCGTAGTAGAGGCCCATAGATTCTTCTTCTTTCTCTCTTTGCGAGACGAGTGATTTTGGTCAGACTCGGTGGATACTCGAGGTGTTTTGATCGCCCGATGGATCTTCTCGCGTTTGACTCGAAGCAGAAGTATTATCCGTTGCTTTTCGCTAATCATGATTGTGAAGAGAAGACGAGGTTGTTGGACTACCTTACTTTTCGGTTGTTTGGACTCGCTTATAACCAATAAAGCCTCACCCGTATATTTTTCGCACTTTTTCAAGCTTTTTAGACCCTCAGACGGGATTACGTAAATATATCAGTCCGTGCTTTTTACTTTACTGTTTTCACACCATCAATCATTCGACCATTACCATTACCATTACCATTATCATCATCATCATCATCATCATCATCGAACAACGCCCCTTGGAACGTTGCAGATACACGTTATCCGAACGAGGACTACCATTTGTTGCCCCTCCTCCTCAACGCAGCCCAGTTAGGATGAATGCATACAACGATTGTTTACTCTACATGATAATTTGTTTGAAAGATGGATGAATTGATCGTCTCCGCGGATCTATCTACCAATCAAGTGGCATCGGAGCTTTGTCCGCGTGAGGATCGACTCGATACTATCACGCACACGGTCACACAATACCTTCCTCGCCTTCTGCACACCGCTGACTCTCCTCCACATCCTGTTCAAACGAGCCAAGCAGCATATGATTCTATGACTCTCTATCTTGCTCAGTCACCGTATCGTCATATCGTGTCATGAGATGTCACCGTGTCGACGGTTCAGAGCTAAGAAAAGACGGCTTTCCTTGACTTTCCTTATCAAAAAAACTCTGATTGTGGGGGAAAATAGAGTATACTCTAAAGTACCTTACATACCAGAGTAGTACGAGTAGTTCAATTCTTCCTTTCTTCCCCGTTCTCCCCCGTTCTCGTCCATATTATTCTTATTATTACTACTACTTCATTCTTCCACCATTCCAGTACCAAACAATATCTCTGCCCTACCCAACAACTCTATTTCCCCAGCTTTTTCCCCGTTTCCGTTTCCCGTTTCCCATACCACTTGCCCTCCTCTCCTTGACCTTGCGTGATCCCAGCTCCCCTTGCATCATCTCCTCCTCCTCCTCCTCCTCCTCCTCCTCCTCCTCCTCCTCCTCCTCCTCCACTTGCATTTCTTCCATGCACTCCCTCCAACGTCTCTCAGTTCAAGCCCTGCTTTAGTGGACTCCATACTGTTCTTTTCACATTACCATATCCCTTTGATTTCCTGCAGCAATTCACATGACAAACAAAACACTAGTAATCGTCAATGCTACAGGCCGACAAGCTGCTTCCCTTGCTCGTGTCGCCTCGGCAGTAGGGTAAAATCATGTCCCCTCAATCATCCTCGCCCCTACCGAGGCGGAGACACGGTGACACTGATAGGCGGGTAGGTATCAGGTCAGAGCCCATGTTAGTCAGAAGACCACCCCCGTGGGCCAAGAGCTTGAAGCCCTCCAAAATGTTATCCTCATCCAAGGCTCCCTCGAAGACAAAGAGCTCGTAGCAGACCTCTTCGCAGGTGCTCACAAGGCATTCATCAATACCATCTCATGGGGCGACGAGGTGGCCATTGGCAAATCGCTGGCCGATGCGGCCAAGAAAGCTCATGTCCAGCAATATGTCTACAGCAGCATGCCTGATCATAGTGTCTTCGGGAAGGGTTGGCCGTCGGTGCCATTGTGGAGCTGTAAATTTACGGTCGAGAATTACATGTGAGTGAAACATGTTCACTCTTGTCCATGGCAAGCCGATGCTGATACTGTACACAGACGGCAGGTGAGAGAAAACGGTTGTTCTTTAATACGACCTCAGTGCTGATACCAGTACTTCTGAACCTAGATCGGTCTCCCTGCTACCTTTGTCTATACAGGCATCTATAGTGGGTGAGGTGGACGCCAAGGAGAGCGAAAGAAGACTGACGATGGCCAGACAATAACTTCACTAGCCTCCCTATGCCTCTGTTCCGCATGGCTCTACAACCTGACGGTAGTTTCGAGTGGAAGGCACCATTTGATCCCCACATTGCCATCCCTTGGTTTGACGCAGAGCATGACACTGGTCCTGCGGTCCTTCAGATACTCAAGGACGGACCGCAGAAATGGTCCGGACATCGGTATGTTTATTCATGTCCATCGTCCTCCCCAAAAGTGTCATGATCGCTGACGGTCTACCACCTCCAGCATCGCCTTAGCATTCGAGCTTCTCACTCCCACTCGTGTATGTCGCCTCTTTTCTTGTGCCTTACGCCGCCCAGTCCGCTACGTCTACAGTCAGACCATCAATATCGAAGTCAGCGTTCCAAACGGCTACAGAGAACAACTCCTAGCATTAGAGGTGTTGTTTGGAAAATACAAAGCTCCGTATTTTGGCATGGACCTGGAAAGGGGCGTTTCAAGGGAAGTAAATGATGCCAATGGCTGGAACGGAGACGGTAGCGGTGGCGATAGTGGGAAAGGCACTGCAGTCGAAGAAGCAAGAGCATTGTGGCCCGGTTGGAGAGGGATCGAAGAATATGCCCGGGAGGTGTTTGTATGTGCCCATGGGAGACATCTTGGTGGTTGATCTGAAGCTGATGAGGATATCAGCCGTTAGAGGAAGCTGCTCACGGGCTAACCTGGATGAACGAAGAGACATGACCTGATTATTGGCGTTGGGCCTACGTGCGGAAAAGTCGGCGTATTCATCGTAACCGTGTTAGGAGAGCATGCATTTGCTAGGCGGCTTACTGTGTTGTGGTGCAGTGGAGCAAAGACGATCATCCCTTTCAATCGCTCATCAAGCGTGATCACGCAGTATGCCCCAGATAGCATTGGGGGGTGGCTCCACATTTGATGCTAAAAGTTCTGCCCCAGTCTGGGGTGTTCAAGCATCCATGTATGCAGAGTAAACAAGCAGAAGTCATCAATGTGGACAATGTAAGAAGGCCATGTGGTAGCCACAAGCCTTGACGTTTCCGCCCAATTTGATAATGGCTCACTGTGGCCTCGGTCAATTTCCAGTTTCTATGCGATCTATAAACACTGGTCTCTTTATTTACTTGGCCCCGGCTCCATCTCCTTGAAACCGCCGTCTGTTTCCCATACGCCTGCTTTGGTAAAATCCCCGGTCTCGCTTCCACTCATGTATCCAAACCTGAAGTACTCTTTCTCCATCTCATCGTTCCTGTAGAACGTATGCGAAGGGTCTCCTTCGCCATAGTACCACCGATGCCTTTCGACATCATTCACAAGCACGCTGACACCATCATACGGATGCGGGGGCCGGCTCCATAAGAAAGTGATGTTGGATGAACCAAGTACTGGCGCTGTGATGTCCGGCAGAAGCGAACCCAACTGTCCGTCCCCACGTAGATCCACCGTTGTCTGCAATATGGAATCAAAACCCCAGCGAGCGACGCCGTTGATGAACAAGCCTACGAGAATACCCTGATAGAGCAAGCCTGGCCTTGTCTGCGGACGCGTACCCGGCAGCAGTAGGAGGGCCAGTACATAGTGATGAATGCGAAGATTGAGAGGAGGTAGAGCGACACAGAGGAGTAGGAAAGCCACGAAAATGGAGTAGATGGCTAGGTAGCGAGGGAAGCGTCCTTCGAGCCGGAGATACCAGACCTGGCCAAGCGCAATGGTAAAAATTAGGAGTACGACCAGGACCAAAGCAAGTTTTGCTCCAGCCTGCACTTTGAGGTCGTGTGGAGTTAGGCGTTGTAGAGGAATGAAGGCGAATGTGTAGTTGTTGAGACCGCCCACCCACGCTCCACCAAGCCACAGGACTGTTCTCTCGATGTTGGCTGTCAGGCCCGTCTGTTGGGGTTTGACGGAAAAGCGGTATATGACGAATGCCACGAACGCTGCTGGTAGAAAACGGCCAATGACAAGTGACGTGAGCGAGGCATAATCAGAGTGGTTTGGCGGATCTGAGACAAGTCCGACGTGGAAAAAGAGCATGGTGAATATCGAGCAGAAGAAGACAGGCGGGGAAGTCGTGCAGAGGGATAGGATGGTAGTGAACCCGCAAGTGACGGCGAGGAGCGGCCAACGCAGGTCCCTTACGCACTGCGATGAGAGTCCGGAGATGAACGTAAAGGATTTTGGAAAGCTTGAATCAAATCCAATGCTCTGAATCCCATGCCGTTTTGTGGATGTGAAATTACTTTGCGGGCCGGAGAGAAGAGCGACACCACACCCACCATTATCATTGCCAACGAGACCCGCATGTATGGCTGCTTGACATATAAACGAGTCACCGCGATAGACAGTGTCTGGAATAGTGAAGTTCTCTTTTCTCCTTGTTGGTCCGCCAATCACATACGGCTGGTAGTTAATCTCCTGGTCACCCACCGCATGTGGGTTTAGCACCTTCACAGCCTTACAATTGGCAGGACATCTAAAGGCGAGGGTAGCATTGTCAAAAGGGCGACATCTGTTTCCGTTCAAGCCACAGCTGTTACCGGGATTCCTACTGCAGTCAGTATTGAGCATCCCGGGATCTAGAGTACGGCTCACCAGAAGCTTGCTCCGCACCAGATCGGTTGCGGTTTGCCGTAACCTTCGATGTTGCCAGCTTGTGCAGAGTGGTTGAGCACCAGAATGAAGGTCAAGAGCCAGCAGAAGTAGAAAAAGGCTAGTAGAGCAGCCTTATGTCTTTGCTTCGGTAGGTGATTAGCAATGAACCTTGCCAGTGATTCTTGTATCCACGGGAAGAAGGGCGTGATCTTCTGTAATTGAGGCGGATCAGGCCCTTTAGACCAGGCTACGACCGCTCGAGCAGCTTGTCGAACGCGGACAGGCACCCATCTCCAGTGAAAAGACTTTGATGACTCGCGCAGCCAGACTGGGAGAGGAGATTGACTATCTCCCGCGTCTGATGACCCAGACTGCACATGCATATCCGATCCCCCGGGTGTAGATGCTTCAGGTCCATCATCTCTCTCTTCGTACTGCCAGGCAGGCTGTTCATCAAGTAGCGCGCCGTTTTCGGCGTCATCATTATGGTTTTCAGGGCCCATGACGGTGTAAGGAAGCAGGCGAATGAAGTCCTGCAGATTGGTTAGCTGCGCTCACTCATAATAGATCTCCGACAGCCTACTGGTGCGATGGGCTCCGGGGAAGAGTCGCGCACGGTGCCTGCATGCTCCAATGACTCTACCTAATCAAGGTAGGATGTAAAAGTAGCGCATCTTTCGACGAGCAGGTAGTGCGAGGACAGGATGAAAGGGATGGAAGAGTGGTTATAGGCTTACGGTAGGGTCGTCGTCCTTAGACTTGACCGCCAGTCTGCAGTCTGCACTTTGCAAGCCAAGTGTCAAGAAGTAAGAAATAAGAATTGCGCCGGGAAGGAAACCCTGTGTCTCCGATTGGTTGAATCGTAATCGTACCAGCTTCGGTGGACGGCAGTGAATTACACACTTTGGGTCGTGTTGTGCAGTGCCCCTAAATCGAGAAGATTGTAGAAGCAGTTGCTTTTGAAGCGCGCACTTGTTCAGGTATTAAATCCTGAGAAATTGAGAAATTGCTCGATTCAAGGCGAGGCATGGAGCTCAAAGAATGATGCGATTTTTATCTACAATCACCTTGTCAGTCTTTAAAGAGGAAGATGATTGTATTGAATTAAGTCGATATAATACGGGCCTCGGACCCTCGCCTAAAGAAAATTGAATAGAGATGTCGACTATCAAGCGCACGCAAATCCTTCGGTTTTATGACAATTGTAGTCGTACGAGATCGATTGAATGAGTAAGACCGGCCTGGTGCCGCTTAGAGTACAGCCAATCTTGATACCTCGCTGCCCCTCAACTCGCTGTCACAGTACTCCTTTGTATGATTTGATCTCACTATATGTTTCCCCTCGTTTAATAGTACCTATAAACCTCCTCAAACAGAGGAAGCAAAGGCGACATAGAATGATGGTAAGATTAGGACTGGCAAGGTTGGTATGCGATTCTTCATCTGCTTGTTGATAATCTGGGTGGTGTAGGCTAGGGATATTCGCGTGACGCTGAACTTTTAGACTGGGCTGTACCCTACTATAATAAGTGGAGCCGTAAAACAAGGGTTGGTCGTTATCGTACACCGTACCAGCGTCATTGACTAGATACTCATTACCAAGCACGTACACCTGGGTCGGCGCTGACAAACATCGTTATCATTATCCTCGCCGCATGCTGATCAAATTTTCGACTTCTTGAGGGTCTCAGTACTGGGTACGAGTAGTCTTGCATCCCATCTCTTCAGCGTTTCCATTATTGCCAGTGTTTGCCAGTATGGAAGCATCAACAATTACTGATAGCCGGCCAGAGCCCATTGATCTGAGCCATCTCTACTCCAAGGTCACTTCAAACCGGACCACGAGCAATGTCAAAGACTTCTACAAGTACTTTACAATCCCTGGGATTGGTAATTTGGCTGGAGGCCTTCCAAACAACAACTACTTCCCTTTCGATACTCTCGAAGCTGCCGCAGCTCTACCCCAGCGCTTCATTCCTACTCCCAACAAGCCCGTCGATCCTCCCTCAGAGCTGCTATCTAAGACCACACTCTCAAATGGAATCTCCTCATCGCGAGTCGTTGTCCCAAAGACCTCAGATAACCAAAATGTCCTCCGCAAAATCGACCTCAAGACCGCGCTCCAGTATGGCACGGCCCAAGGGTACCCTCCGCTCTATAGCTTCCTCCGCCAATTCACCATTGAGAACCTTCACCCAAACGTTCCATACGCCGGAGGTCCTGAGATCATTTTGACATGTGGTGCAACGGATGGGTTCTGCAAGGCAATAGACGCACTGAGCAATACGTGGAACGAAGATAGAGATTGGATTGGTCATCGAGAGGGATTGCTGGTTGAAGAGTTCTGCTACATGAACGCAATTCAGGCTGCGAAGCCGCGAGGACTAAACATTGTTCCTGTAGCGATTGATGACGAGGGAATGGTAGCCCATGGTAGAGGTGGATTGTATGACGTCCTGGACAATTGGGACAAAAGCAGGGGAAAGAGACCGCACATGATTTATACCGTGACGTAAGACCCCATGTATGCCATTTGATCTTGATTGGACTCACGCCGAGCCAGGATCGGCCAGAATCCGACTTCTGGAACCCTCAGTGTCCAACGCCGCAAAGACATTTACGCAGTTTGTGTCAAGTTCGACGTGGTGATTATCGAAGACGACCCATACTGGTATCTCCAATATCCTTCGGCTAACGAGTCTTCCCTTGCCCACCGAGGTCGGCCTGCTGCCAATGCTCATTCAGATCATCCCGACCTTAACCCCCCCGAATCACAAAAGTCCTCCGGATATCCATTCCTCGATTCTCTTGTCCCTAGCTACCTCTCTGTCGACTACCAAGGCCGTGTGGTCCGTCTCGATACATTCTCCAAGACTGTCGCTCCAGGTTGCCGCCTTGGCTGGATAACCACCCAACCAAACCTCTGTGAACGACTGCTTCGCATCACTGAGACTTCAACCCAGCAGCCTTCTGGCTTCGTTCAGTCGATGATCGCCGAGCTTATAATGGGGCCTCATGACCCTAAGCATGGCCGTGGCGGTGGAAAGAGCGATGGGGGATGGCAAGTGGACGGCTGGGTCCGCTGGCTTCAAGGTCTGCGTGGGAATTATGAGCGGAGGATGCAGACCATGTGCTCCATTCTTGAAGGAGGAAAAGAGCTAGTCAAATCTGGCCGCCGCAAGAGCATCGATATTGAATGGAGCGTCGTTGAGAAGGTCACTCTCTTTGATTTTATATGGCCGCTTGGTGGCATGTTCGTATGGTCAGTCCCTTTTGTCTTTTAACACTTTGTTGTGTCTCGGGTCTAATCCTAGTCAGGGTCCATGTTAACTTCCCCTCCCACCCACTTTGGAACAAAACCACGCCCGCCAAGCTTGCACAGGGGCTATGGGTCCATTTGACCTCGAAGAAGTACCTGGTGCTGGTTGCGCCCGGCTCCATATTCGCTCCAACCGATGAGATCAGAGACAAGCGAAGTTGGGCGTACTTCAGAATCTGTTTCGCAGCCGTGGACGAGCCCGAAGTCGAGGAGATGAGCAGGCGGTTCGTCAATGGGGTGAAGGATTTCTGGGGAAAGAAGAGCTTGGATGATATCGAGGAGATGGGTACAAGAGGGCTCGAGGCAAGCGAGGGATTGGCCGACTTAATAGGCGGATGTTGAGCTGGATCGTCGAGATAAGGCAGGATGAGATGAACGAGGGCGTGGCAAGGTGGGCTTGCTGCCTTCGATGTGAGAATGAGAAGATGGATGACGAGCATGATCTTGAGCAGCTTCAGACAGATGACGCGGGTATCCGCAAAACACACAACATCTCCGTGCAGTGTTTCAACTCCAAATGGAAAGCCAACAGCCAATTTCATGCACTGCGGTTCAGCCAACTCATCCATGCAGATGCATATTCCTCTACTTCCGCTGCATCCGCCTTTCGTATTTGTCTTCCCTCTTGCTTTGCTAGCAACTCCTCTCTCTCCTTCCTCCATTCTTCAACTCGATTCTCATATTCTTCTCTTTTACCAAATCTGCTCAATGATTCTTGGAGGACACCCTCACGCGAGAGTTGTGCGTTTTTCTCCTTCTGCTGTCCAACCAAATGCGCATTTTCGGGCAGCCAATCTTCAATAAATACCCTATACAACTCCCTTTGGACCATCCTCTTCCGATCATTAGCCTTCCGCTCGCCTCTCGCATACCTCTCGTCGCTGAAAAATCGGCATCCGCTGACATATCTATACATTGACTCGACGCTCTCAAAAGGGCGCTTGTGGGCGTCCGTGTTGAGACCAAGAAACTCGAGTACGGCATCCGGATCGCACGTCAAGAACAGCAAAGCCTTTTTCCTGTTCAAGTCCTCGATTTCCTGAATTCGCACATGAAGGCCTGCATCGTTGGGTGTGAGACCAAACGGGCGAATAGTCGTTCCAAGCAGGCTCCACAGGTCGCCGTGGGACTGATGGAAAAGCTGCCAGTGAAAGGTTTCAGGCCGGGAGAGATGTAAGTCGAGTTGGACGTAGTTGTTTGGCAAGTAGGGATACGGGAGAGCAAAGGATGTGGTAGGGGATCCAAGAATGGTAAATATCCTCTCGGCTCCTAGTACTTTCGCGAGAGATTCAGCTGAGGTGGATGTGGATTTTGGAAGAGTGACGAGTATGTCAATGTCACCGTATGATGCCTTCTCCGGCGCTTCAATCGGCGTTGCAGTTTGGGTGTAAACGCTTGAGAGAAGCTGCAAGTATTGATCGCGTAGCACGAAGTAGATGTCCGGAGGCATCCGCGGTGTCGATAGTGGCGATGGGCCATCCGTAGCACCAGTAGTAAAGGCATGCCCACCCATTTGCGCGTTGCAAGATCAGTCACTATATTCCCACCCTCGAAACTGCACGGCTTTGCCACGGCACGGTGCTTATCCAAGTGGAACGTGTATCTAAGAATGCGGCAGTTGAAGCAGTGCAAAACCCTAACGAGGATGGAACGCAAATGTGCAGCGCAGCGTAATTCTTTCTATTGCAGTGCAACTGACGGTACTCTAGCCGGAGACCAGAGTTCCCCAGTGCTTATTCCGGTAGGGACGCTGCAAGACTTGAAGCAAGCAGCCGTTGCAACGTCCCTACAACCTTCTTTTCTTCCGGCTTGAAACCTGTACTTGTGCTGTCGTGCCGTCTCATTCTTAATCCTTTCTTTGCCCCTCGTTTGACACAGACAGAGCGAACCGTACTGTCTCAAAGCCTGCTTAGCAAGTTGCCTGCCCTAATTTCAGCTTACTTCTACGTACCCTGCCGAGCCTGAGACAAGTGAGCTTGCGGCCACAGAGCGCTGAACCTCACGGCTCAACGCCTTTGTTACAACCATCGCCCCTCCTTACTAGATTTAAGGTGCAGGGACTGATTCCAAGCTCTGTCTGTTATAATAGAGACCTTAGTGGTGGCAGGCCGACTGGGGACTCTCATACTTCCATTACGGGCGAAAGGGGGTCTGCCACCATTACAATGAAGCTTCTTAGAGACCTAATCTCCCGCTCTCTTACCCTCTCTACTTTTTATCAAGTCCTACGTGAGGCTAGCTCCTCTCTGCATGAACCTGCATTGCCACGTCTACCTTATGCGTCAACAAAGTACACAAGAACGGATGTTAATTAACGCCACGGGAGGAAGTTACAAGTTCCCCCAATGATGAAGACGAGGGCTTTCATTCTAGAGTATATCTGCTAGCAGTGCTCGGTCATAGTCGGTTCCAAGTTCCAACACGCTTGCGAGGTTGCAGATCTGAGTTCGATATATGGTGCAGGAAACAATGACGCCAATACAGGAATGAGACGTTAGCGGACCAATACATAAAAGCAAGATGAAAATATACTTCCGCTATCTTCGCTCTCATATGCTCAGACGTAGACTTGCCGTCTGGCAACTAGACGGCCCTTCCTTGTGGGGGGAAGTTGAAAGCTTCTGAGTGACGAAATAGCCTACTAGATGTCAGAATGGAATTAAGCGTTCAACAATGGTGCAGGTTCTGGAAAAACTTTAAGCGTGATATCCTCCGTGACCATACCGTTCGATGGTGAACCTAGCGGCTGGATTTTCTCGCCATTTGTTACAGGCGCGGTTGCTTGCAGGACGTGGGGATGCCTGTACCCGGTGCTTTTTTATCCTCCGTGCGTTTCATCAGGCATAACGGTACTCGGAGGCATCCGGCAACAAGTAATTCTCCGCTTTGCATCTTGGGCTGCGGCGCCAATCAGATACTCTAGCGAGGCAATGGAGGTCTAGGTTCCATCCGATGTCGATCTTTTGCGATATCAATCTTGAGTGCCTTACTCATGATTTACGAGAAGCGCGCATATGAGAATCGTCTTCGCGATCCATACAAATAGGCGAAGAATTGAACGAGCGGCGACTGCACATGCACATGCAGTCAAGAAGGTAGAATTCAAAGTCTCTGAAAATGGTACGCCTCCCCAAATACCAATCGCAGTTGATCTCTCCATGAGCAAGAGGTGTAGAATCATAGAGGAGGAAGACCATTGCATTCACCAAAAAAGTATAAGTACCAGCGGCAATAGTTGAACATTTATATACTCTACCATCATCGGTAAATTCAACATAGCATCGCATCGGCGTGCACGAGGAATACTGCATGAAGTCAGCGCTCTCCATGGGAGACTTTCGTTGAGAGGCGGCGCACTCGTACAAGCGCATGAATGGAAAGGGTGAAAAGCAACATCCATCTTCCCCGCGGAAGCGGATTCCTGCATTTTCATGTCCTTGTGGTAGAAAGAAGCAGATGTGAAGAGTAAGCGGCAAAGCCTGAAAGACATGTAGTGCGAGGATGATCATGCTAGGTATCTTATTTTCGAGAATGTTTGATGCACACATTCTCTCAGTCATAATAACGCAGAAGAGGTAGATTGAAATGCCATCCACCCAAACCCGCAATGTCTCACACTCGTAGTGGAGGTGGCTCAGACCCGTGGACAAAGTGGCGGGCTCACTTGTGGACAACCAATTGCAATACGTCGGCGAGTTAATTAGGATCGCCTCAGCATTAATGATAGTACTCGAGCTATTGAAGTTGTCATCGGAATAAAGTACCTTTAAGTTAGAAGAAGGCATGGTCGCTAGTCACCCACCACACCTGTGACATGCCGGGAACCGGGAAAGCAGAGAGAGGGAGAGATGGATCGTCAAGACTAAGGTACCGTAGTGGAAGATCACTATAAGCGCCTAGCACTAGGAGAGTCTAGGCTCTTCAGAGTAGGTACACGACTTAGAGGTGAGAAATATTTCCGATTGTTGTCGATATGACATTGACCAAAGATTCTGCATCTTTAAATCCTGCACGTCTTTGGTGAGAAAACCATCTTGTTGCTCAAAATAGAGGGTCGGAAGTCGGACCGCTGGCAATTCTGTGGTACTGGTAGCCCAAACTCGCGAAAAATTGCAAATTTCATGCAAGCTGCATATGCAGTAGCATGTAGGCAACCTTGAACTCTTCAATTGAGAGCAAGTCATTGAATTCTACACTCCAGGCTTGCTTTAGCCTTGACCCGCCCATTTGGTACCTTGCACGGAGATTTTCAAACGGCTCGATTCTCCCCATTTCGCTTGCTTCCTATCACATCAGAGCGTGCGTGCTTCTCTTCACCATACCTGTTGCTCCTTTTCCTCCGCTGCGTTCTGGGAGTCAGTGTCTGTGTATTTCCCCGGCCGCCGCACCGTTCTTTGGGCGACAAGAAAAGGGAAAGCGGCCGCCTCAAGCGGAAAATTGGGTGTAACACAATCCACGACTTCCGCCATCAAGATGGCTAGATGGTGCTCTACGTGACGCTTCTTGAGCTCTTCTGCTTTGTTTCAATGCGGTAGAGTCAGGGCAAGGTTCACGATCATCACGGCACATGAAAGATCCAGCTCGCACATGATCTACATTACGAATAATGAGCTGTCCCCGCATTCTGCACAATATCCATATTCCTACGACTTGTGGGTGAGCCGTCGTTGTAGGGTTCTGGTGATTGTCAAGGAAGACATACACGTCTCTCAGGCCTTTACCCGCCATTCCATTTCCCGATGATCCTATGTCACGAACGTACATCGGACCGTTTGGTAGAATTCTACCCATCCTCGATGGCAAGGAGCCTGAGCAGCAGCAACTTCCCGTTGACGAAACGCGAACGAACATGACGACATACCAGCTGCCTCCACCAGAAAGGCTGCAGTTTGGCAGTGACACTAGTCCTGGTTTTACAGAGCCGATGCGATACAATACTATAAGCCAGTCGAGAAAACCACCAAGAACAACCAGCCCTGTGTACAGTGAGCAGCCCAAGTCATCCCCCCATAAGCAACTGCCACCCGTTCGCCAACTCTTTTTCCCACCATCCTCGGATATTCAACCATCTCAGTATCCACCACAGCACGATGCCAACCTGTCCCAAAGACCCTCGAGTCTGCCTTCCGCTCCCCGATCAGTCCCCGATCAACCAGCTCCGGTCCCACAGTATCACTATCAAAGCAGCTTTCCTCAGCCCCCATTGCCTCCGCAAGTTCAAACCTCGATAGGCACTAAGGTCCTGGGAGACGACCTTGGGTACAGCCCTTCGGGTCGGCAGCCTCCAGCATCACCATACATTTCCCACCAAGGCTCAAACGCAACTTCCTATCCAACCTCCTATCCCGCTTACTCCGAACGACCCCCGCAAATTTCGTACTCTGTTGCACAACAAAACCATCATGCTCCACCACCAAATCCTCCATTGGATACTCCTCAGCCTCAACAGGTAATGCCGATGAATCCTCTTGTTCAATACTATCAAGAACATCCCAGCGACTACGACATGTCATTAGCCCCTATATCGCGTCACGAACAAAGCCCACAAGCCGCGGAGAATAGCGTCAAACCAATGGCGCGTGTGGTGGGAGAGACAGACGTACCAGGACAAGGTCCCAGCTGGGTATACGAGGATGGTACGACTTGTAAAAAGATCATCGATGGGGAGGAGGTCAATGCGCAGTGGGGTGTTACGAAGGCCGGCAAGCCACGCAAGCGTCTTGCAATTGCATGCACGACTTGCAGAGAGAAGAAGATAAAGTGCGACCCTGCAGAGCCAAAGTGTGTCCAATGCGAGAAGTTTGGCAGGGAATGCAGATTTACAACAGCGTGAGTCTTGAATTTACCAAAAACCCCATGTCAATCTGGTGTTTTGTGAAGCCATCGAATTCTCAACCGATCATGTCCGTGCTCTGTTTCTTGCTTTCAAACCTGCGACGGCTGAGGTCCAGTGAAATCTTGCATTTCTTACATCCCATTTAATGTACTGATGTTTTCTGTAGATTTCGCAATCAACGTACCAGTCCAGAGTCACCTTCTTACCATTCCCAGGCGCGTACTCCACCAATAAACATCAAGATCGAACCATCCACTCAGCCAAGTCTGCCGTCAGAACCTGTACCTGCCAGCGCGGAAGATCAGACATTGCTCAAACGACGAAACTCATCACCACAGATCAGCCAGGTCAAGATACCTGGAACAGGTGACGCAAAGTACCATAATCACAAACCACCCCTCAAAAAGCAACGATCAAGTCTCTCAGGAGCATTATCACCAAAAGCGGAGCGCAAAATTCTTCCATTAAAGAATCGCGTAGAGGAGGCTGGTCCCCAGAAATCAGAGACGATACACACAGAGATTGAATCGAAAATTGCCTTCGATCAGGTCGCTCCACTATTGTCTGCCAAAGCGGAGTTGAGGATAGTCGATGAACTCAAAGCTCGGAGAGATAGAGTCCTGCGGGCCATTGAACAGCAATGTGAGGATGATTGCCGGGAAGGAATGAAGCCATGCACTATAATGCTACGACTCGAAATCATGCACGGAGGTTTTTCTAAACCATGGGTGAAATGATCACCATCCTCTACAATTTGTCATTCCGGCAAGCGTACATACGTCCAAATCGACACACCCACATCAACTCCTATGCTTAGCTGCAAATTGAACATCCAATGGCCCTTGCAGATCACATCCTTTCCGTTTCCAAGAGCCTTTGTCGCTAGTACTTTCAAGTGCACAAAACCATTGGATACAAAGATGAACGCCCATCATAAAGTCTCCTACGATATTAATGCGAGTGCAGGAGGGGTTTTTGGAATTTTTAGAATTGAAATCCCCCTGGGCCGAGAAGAGCATAAAGACGATGACTTCTAAATACTAGCTGAAGAGTGGTGAACGACCATGCGAGTGTACGATACCCCTTTTGCTCACAGCATTTCGTCGCGGTCACAGACATGGCGTATCTGGCGTGTGTTGGGCATGGACGGGTCTAAAGTACGACAGGGGTGGGTGGTGAGGTATTTTACCACAAGTTGAGCGATTAGTTGGCTGGCAAGCTCATCATTCAAAACATAAAAGCAAGCGTTGAGCGAGAGCTGGAGAGCTGATATCGGGATGTACAGACCAATATGCAAACCGCTTCCAGCACTCCATGTGTTTAGATATTCGCTATGATCGCCCAATTCTACCCAGTGAGGTCCATGACTAGGCCTGTAGAAAGATAACATTTTTTCTTTATTATCAGTTGCTGTTTTGTCTCCAGCCATGGTGTCTTCATGCAAACGGAAGACACGAGCGATCGTCATGCCGAAATCGATGTAAAAGGCTTTGCGAAATTCGGATATACAATGTACAAAAATATTTATGTACATGAATAACGTTACCGCTGGCCAAAGGGCTCATCATTGACCCTTTGCGACTCCGGCACCTCTGCTGGATGTCCCACAGGTTCCAGCGGATAAGTTGTAGATGGTAAACTCTGAAGAAGCTTCCGGTGATGCTCATGTGCCTACCATTGAGAATCAGTGTTTGAATTCGAGTACTCACGATCTCTTAGAGGGGCTCTTACGAAGGGCAGGCCACAGTAACTACACCAGCAGATCTGAGGCTTGTCCACGTTAATGAAAATCCTCGGATGTCCCAATGGCCCTCCACCTCCATCACAGGACACAGTCCTTGTCTTGGTCCATCTTACGGGCTGCTTGTGAATGAGACTGATGGCTGCTTCCGGTTGGGGCTACGCAGTTTCCGTCAGCCAGTCCCTCAACACCGCCCTCTTAGACCGAAATGGAGTCTCCTGCATTGATGGAACACACTTGATACTCCATGATCGTCTGTTCAAACCTCGGACCGCTCATCGCCCTCTCCCTTGGCTGCTGACTCCTGCTCCACACGTCTTTCCTGTTCGGCGCCTGCATCACCCGCTGCCGTTCGCTGTCCTCCGGCATCTCCTGCAACGGGCGGTCCGAATCACGTAGACCCTGAGGTGAGATTGGCACGGCGTTCGAGTCGGAGACGTTTTGGACGGGCTTTGGTGGTGAAGGGTCGTTGGTGGGGACGCGGTCTGAGGTCCTGTCGCTAGTGGAATATGAGCGGAGAGGCAAGAGACGGGGATGTAGACGGGGATGGATTGAGGATATCCAAGCGCCCCGAATAGGTGCAAACATGTTGGCAGATGATGTTTGCGGTCCGCGACTCTTTAGGATGGTGATTAACATAAAAGCGATGGTTTCCAAGTATCGAAGTTGAAGTTACACGCCTCGGCTCACCTGCCATTCTATACTTACTGGTAGTCTCCGCATTGGATCAAATTCCTGCTCTCAGCACTTTGCTATGATGATTTACGACATAAACAATAGAGCTTCGGTGGGTCGTGTACCGAATTTAATGAGTCCGTTCACTGCTGATCATTATAGGTCATAGCGTAACGTAGCTGTCACAATGTCCAACCAAAACCCTCCACAAGCACGCCCTTCAAAAACCATGTCCTCCCGCTTAATGACGATGAAGGTACTCTTCTCTGTCTTTACTCTTCGGTTGCTTTTAGATTGTCCCATTAATCTTCGGCTTTTCAGTTCATGCAACGTGCTGCAGCCTCTACTCCTCCTTCCACGCCTCAATCGCAGCCCCGCACCCCAGATACTCCCCCTTCCAAACGCCAGAAAGTATCTGCTGCTCCATCTTCGACAGCCACACCACCTTCTGATCTACAGCTGATGCAAACCGCTTTGACTGAGGAGGAAGAGAAGACGGAGAAAGCAATTGAGAGACTAGCAGAGGAGGCTGGAGAAACGAAATGGGTTCTGAGTACTGTGAATGGAGAAGAAGGGAATGGTGTAGGAGGGCTACGGGTTGCTAAAGCTGGATACTCTGAGACTGACCAAGAAGCTTGGAGGCCTGCTATGGTAGGGCGGAGGAGTTTCGGAAAGTTCAATCGAGAATTGGAGGTACGTTTTGTCATCGTCTTCAATTTCCACATGTTGATGATAATCCTTTAAATTATGTCTTCAGCTAACAGAATCTTGCATGCTTAGAAGCGACAATATGGCGTAGCCGATGAATCTTCGTCGTCCAGCGAGAAAGACTTCGAAGCCAGCGAAGAGGAGGACGGCGAAGAAAGTGATGATCCTGCTGGTACAAGAGAGTTGCTCCGTGCATCGCAAGAGGAGGCCACAAGGCGCGCCAATGACGAGCGACACCAGCGCAAACAACAGCGGATAACTGAAAAGGCTGAGCTAGCACGTCTGGCCGAGCAAAGACGAAGCAAAGAGGTGAAACTGAACAGGTTATTCTCTATTTCAGGGGGCGGTGGGGGTGGAGGCAAACCAGGTGGCAGCAGCAAGCAGGACATGGAGTGCTATTCGTGCGGCGAGAAAGGTCATGCCAAGAGGGACTGTCCACATAAAGGGAAGCGAAGGAACAAGGACTGGCATGGTAGGCCTGCGAAGAGATCTAAATCATCGTTAGACTACTGAAACGAGGGTGGAGAGTAAATATTTTACTTCTCAACAGTTTGGAAGGCATACCTATCCCAAAGATCAAACGTCCCGGATTAGCAGGCCTGAAGTTTCATCGAACTCGACATCTTTCTTCAGGTCGTCGCTGACTGAAGGGGGCCGGTATTTGGGGGCCTTGATTCTCTTTGGAGCCTTGACCCGAGTAGGACGGGGTGGTGAGGTCTTCGTACCCTCGTATTCATTCATTGAAATGGGCCTGCTATATCCGCTACCACTTAACAACTCGGCAGGCTTCCCTTTCTCCTTAGCATCCGATAGGAATCTTGGCCTGACGACAAAGATGGGCTCAGGAAGGTTCTTGCCAGACCGCAGTTTTGGATAGCGTGATTGCCCTGAACGGAGCGGTGACACAGGTTGTTTTTGGCTCGCATGAGACTGTTCTAGATGTAACCTACCGTTGACGTTGCTCTCCAGTCCGCCAGCCGTAACCCGAGAGTGGTCCACGACTCTGCTAGAGTGCCTCGATCGAGCAAGTGGTGTTGAGCTGTTCCGATGATGTCGTTGATCCGGGGGGTGACCTTTTCCGGCTGCTCGTACGGTCCTCGGCGGACGTCCTCTGACCGGGAGACCTTGAACGTCAACCTCACTGCCATCTTCGCTATCAAGGAAACCATCGGCACCATCAATCTTAATCTCCTCTTCTGCTGGGAATCGCGTCTTCGACCCGGCGATTCGTCCGTTCATGCGATGGGATCTTGAAGCGCCCGATGTGCGATAATAGCCAGCGAAGGCATCGTATGGTTCTGTCGAAGAAGGAGGGTCGGTGTAAGAGTCGTCAGAGGAATGTGAGCTTGAGGTGTCGTTCACGTCCTCGCTCGGTATAATCCTCTCTTGCACATCCATCGCAAACCTGACTCTCTTAGCAGGAGGAGCTTTAGTCAGTCCTCCGAGGGGTATGGAGGTGTGCCTTTTGGATGATTTGTCGTTGCACCTTTGTGTTGTCCGCGAATTAGTTGGCTTCGGGGGCTTGGGCGCTTGGACGCTGGCTTTACTGTTTGCCCGTTCGTGAATCTGGTCTTCGTCACTGGTTGATGGCGGCGACGACAGTGGTAATAACGACGCCGACGACGGCAATGATGAGGATGAAGATGATGACGAGTCCTGTACTCGCTTATTCTCTACAAATGCAAGATTTGTCTTTGCATTCTTTGCCAAGCGACAACCCTCTTCATCTCTCGATGATGACGATGAGTCACTAGGATTTTTGGCAATACCATCTTCGTCGTTCTTCGAAAGTCGCGTTTCTAGTACAACCTTTTCTTTAATTACTCCACCATCTATCGCCTCAGGCACAACAACCCGTTGCTTGTTCTGGGCCACAGGAGGAATAGCGGCAATCAATGGCTGGAAGAACTCTTCTCGAGGCCGGCTCGGCTCCAATGAATCGAAGTAAATGCCGGTGAGACCGAACCTGACCCGACACATGGTGAGCAAAAGGCCGAGGTGGACTAATAGCAGATAAAGCCCCAAACTACTGCACTCTTTACGCAAAGACAGACCTTCGGACACATCTTATTAAGTGTACACGCTCATAAGAAATATAAATACTGGCGCCGTAGAAAGGTGCTCACAATACAAGATATTCCTTCCTTATTGAGGAACTGGGAAAGTTCAGAGAGAGAACCGTGGACATGTATGACTGAAGGTTAGGAAGCGTTTTCGACCAGCAGAGCTTTTACTGGCGCTCGGGGTCGGCATGTATGAAGATGGCTATCACAAGTTTTGAGACATACTCCACTGAAGAAGTGATGGCTTATAGCTTGCTTGAGACAACTCATCGACTTACCAAACAGAACTCCGAGATTCTCGAACTGTTCCCCGGCGCTGTCCAGGCTTTTTACCTCGCTCAGGCTGAATCTCTTCGGATAACACTCACTATTATCGTCCTCCCATCTCCCTATCGACGTCTACTGGGCAACCTACGCAGGCCGAGACTTTCGGTATGCGCGCAGATCCTGACCAGCCACACCTTTGGGAGTTGATGGCATTCCACGACAGATTGAGCTCGTCTCCGTGGAGAATAGCGGACATATACATTTTGCAACCACGCCGGGTGGACTGCGTTCCCATACCCTGCTGATAGCAACACAGAAACAGTCTCTGAGATCTGGGAACGCTATGCAGCGGGCTTGGTAGCTAAGGTATCTGTACCTCCACGTGTACCATATGCGTGATACTCATCCTGATATGCGTCCAGCCTGCCGGAGATCTCTACAGACTGACCGGGGTTCCCCATGTGCTTGAGTTTTAAGTAAAAGGCACTTTATGATGGCTGAACACTCAAGAGCTGTAGTCTTTATCGGTCTACAGTAGATGTTTCGGTACAGGCCCATTCCCCAAATCAAGTCAGAATTTTGTGGCACAGAGTAGTTGACTCGGGAGAAGCGCCACTGCTTGTACTCTTGGATGCGACGCCACTATCGGCCCGCCAAATCCTGCGGACGCCACTATCGGCCCGCCAAATCCTGCCGTACCTCAGGCCTGCAATAGATAATATGTAATACAATTCACTCCATCTGCCATTACCTTCTTTGAGCATCAATCTTCTCCTACGTTTACCAGGCTCTTCTTTGCTGATGCGTTTTCTAAGCTATCATGGCTTGGCTATTTTTTCATGCACACAATTGGCAAGACGCGCACGCTGAATGCAAGAAGACGTTCCAATAAACACTTGGCTGCGCGGCTTGCAGAAGATATCTCCACTTCTCCACTTTGCTCCCTCTCTTCGAGAATCGCGCTGTCGGGATTAGTCCTTTCCCACGATTCTACCTGCTGCAGGATAGACAAGAACACCCTCATCATGTTGGGCCCCCTTCTAGAGTCGTGGGAATGGATCAAGGGCCACAATCCACGCTCGCTCTTCAAGAAGAAGCACCGCCTTAATTTCATCACCATACATTGTACGTCTCTCCCGCTTTTCGGTCGACGCCCGCTCATCCATATGCTAATGGAGTGGGCTTCGTCTCACAGATCTTTATATCCTGTTTGTCACGATTGTCGGATCAATCCTTCTATACCCAGCCGGAGGTTTGGCATACATTGACGCCCTTTTCTTCGCTAGCGGATCCGCCACGCAAAGCGGTCTCAATACGTAGGCTTTTTGTCTCACATGCAGATTGTTGCACGCTAATAATCTTTTAGGGTTAACATCAATGATCTCAATACGTACCAGCAGGTAGGTACGTCCGCATCTACCAACAGTCGGTCTCTGAATCGCCACGCAGCTTGTTTTCTATTTCCTGGGAATGATCTGTACGCCAATATTCATAAATACGTTCGTCGTCTTCGTCCGGCTATACTGGTTTGAGCGCCGTTTCCAAAACGTTGTGAGGGAAGCCCGCAACTTTCGACGCACTCGGTCGCGGACCAGAACGGAGCTCAAGGACGACGCGGATCCTAGTTGCACGGAGAAGGGTGTCCGAGGTCGTAGTATTGTCGTTTTGCACAATGGTAATGCGCTTAGGCAAAGGCGTGAAATGAGCGACCAGACAGAGAAGCCTGGTCTTGCCGAAGATCTTGGTAGCGAATCCTCTTCAAGTGAAAGAGGGAGGACTGAAGCTGTCGATCATGCTATCACCTTACCGCCCTTGAACCCGCCAACTTTCCGTCGCGACGTTACATTTGCAGACGAGGTGGAGAGCCCAGAGGCAAATGAAGCGGCGCCACAAATGTTACCGCAACGCTTGAGTCCCGAACAACATATCGCCATTCTGGAGAATCAAAGGAATCCAAAAGACAAAGGAGCGCTCCGAATTCCTGGCCCCCGCGATTTTGACCGCGGGAGTGTGCCGGAGCCTCTAGACTTAGACGATGATGGTGGGCAAATAGATCATCAAGTCACGAGTCTTGTCGAGCGACGAGGCATGCTCAATGGCACTTCGATGAAGCGAAACGTCACTATCGATGAGCCTCACCATCCTCGCGAACGCGCAAATTCAGCAGCCTATCCCAAGCTATCCTCTCGGAAAAGTGGTACCCTGGAGAATCTGAAGATGTCGCCTACAGATGAAGTAGCGCTCCCGTCCGGCCGTACAAAAGGTCGCACGGGTACATTCTCCAGCCTCAAAGGATGGGCTTCAAAGGAGAACGAACCAGCCACACCGTACCTTAGCTGGCAGCCCACAATAGGAAGGAACTCAGCCTTCGTAGATCTGACTGAGGATCAGAGGGAAGAACTGGGAGGAATCGAATATCGCTCCTTGAAGACCCTAACCGTTGTTCTTGTCTGTGAGTGTACCAGGCAGCCTTTTAATGCTAGTATATGAAGCTGACAGCTTCGTGCCAAGCTTATTATCTCATATTCCATCTTCTCGGCGTGGTTATCCTCCTCCCTTGGATAGTGCGTAGTAGCACGTGGGGACCTGTTGTAGATGGCGATGGCCAGTCAAGGGTCTGGTGGTATGATGTTCGATCTCTTAAGCATTGAAAGATCATTCTAATCCAGGCTCTAGGGGCATCTTCACTCCCGCATCCATGTTCAATGACCTTGGCTTCACACTTACCCCGGATTCTATGGAGTCGTTCCAAACAGCTATTGTACCACTTCTACTTGGAGCTTTTCTCATTGTCATTGGGAACACAGGATTCCCCTGCATGCTCAGACTCGTAATCTACATTGCTTCGAAAGTTGTGCCCCGTGAAAGTGGGGTTTGGGAAGAATTGAAATTCTTGCTGGATCATCCGAGACGTTGCTTCACCTTACTATTCCCAAACTCTGCAACCTGGTGGCTGTTCTGGATTCTTGTTATTCTTAATGGCCTTGACGTCATCTTCTTCATCGTACTCGACGTAGGTTCCCGAAAATTTTCAATCATAATCAAGGCTGACTTCTGACGTAGCTCCATGATTCCGTGCTTACCAGCATTAATCCCGCAGGTTACAGGGTTCTAAATGGTTTGTTTCAAGCTGCGAGTACGCGCACGGCAGGCTTTGCCTCGGTCGATCTGGCAAACCTCCATCCTGGGATTCAGGTGTCATACTTGATCATGATGTATATTTCTGTCTTCCCAATTGCTATCTCCGTACGGCGCACGAACGTTTATGAAGAGAAGAGTCTTGGGATCTATGGATCGTCGAGAGAAGAGACTGACGATGAAAAGGAGCCCAGCTATGTTGGCGCTCATTTACGTCGACAGTTGAGTTTTGACCTGTGGTACATTTTTCTGGGTCTATTCATCATCGCGATTGCCGAGGGCGACCGGCTTTCCAACACGAACGAGTACGCCTTCACCTTGTTCTCGGTGCTTTTCGAGATTGTTTCGGCTTATGGAACTGTCGGCCTCTCCCTTGGCTACCCAGGGATAGACGCATCATTTTCCGCCGAGTTTTCCGTGGTATCCAAGCTCGTGGTAATTGCTATGCAGATCCGAGGCCGACATCGTGGACTTCCTTACGAGCTGGACCGCGCTGTCTTGCTGCCTAGTGATTCATTGCACAAAAAAGAGGATGAGGATGCAGCCAAGCGGGTACAGAGACGCAATTCGAGCATCAGTAATCTGGAGCCAATGGGGAGAACATTGTCGAGTCGGACTCCGACCGTAGGACCAGTATCCGGGTCCACTTGGCCAGCCATGGCAGCGCCGGACACTGCGGCAGCTTCAGGTCGTGACGAAGATGGCATGAATGGCACGAATGGCAGTTTGGAGCAACATCCGAACCATTCAGGGCACGCCCAAAAAGGGCTTGGGAAACTGATGGCTGGATTGGCTGAGGGGCCGAGGATCAGAGCACGCGAATCTGTTGTACTTAATGAGTGACAGGCTCAGAGAAGAGGTCACATGCAGCATCGGGCGTAAATAGATGGACAGGAAAATGCATAGGAAGGCGTTTGCTTTAAGCGCGGCGTTGGAGGGTCTCTATGGTTGGTGTCGCTGTTCTGGACGGGCTCTAGGGTACACGAATGAAAGACAATCTTCCCAACATCACAGAATCAATTGTAGGCACAGATCATTTCTGCGTTCGACCCACCAGCTTTTTCCCATTGGTCCCTGCTCCATGTCGAAACGGTATTTAAGGTCACGAAAGTATTGAGCTCTACCCATGGAAAGACGGAATGAATTGACCATGAACCATTTAGGATTCTGAATTTTGTTTAATCCTAAGGCAGCACAACATATTTTTCTAAATGCGCCGGTATTGCACGCAGGAGATTTTTATCTGAGAGCCACTTTCGCGAAAATAGTCTGTCGGCATATCTGTATGCACCGTCACAGAGTATTGTCACTACTGTATTTCCCTGGCCCAACTTTTCTGCCACTTCCTTCGCCGCCGCAACGTTTAAACACGAACTTGCGCCCAAGTAAAGTCCTTCTTCGTCGAGACATCGATACACCATCTCAATACTTCTTTCGTCGCTGATGTGTACTGCACCGTCTAGCAGGTCTATATCTGGCTTGAGATTGTCCGTGACCCGACCCTGACCAATACCTTCTGTGATACTGGAGCCCGTGCGTTCTTTCAATTGGCCTCCACTGGTAATGTATGAATGCAATACACTTCCGGGCGGATCCGCTAAAAATGTCTTGACTCTACCGCCTGAGACGTCTTTCAGGTATCTCGTGACACCAGCTAATGTGCCACCAGTCCCAGTCGCACATGTAAACGCATCAATCTTGCCATCTGTTTGGTTCCATATTTCCGGTCCCGTTGTCTCTAAGTGGGCTCTTCTGTTTGCAATATTGTCGAACTGATTTGTCCATACTGCATTATCTAATCGCTCTGCGTGTCGCTTGGCTTGATGATTGTAATTCTCGGGATTTTCGAACGCCACGGCCGGCACAGGATAGACCTCGGCACCCAGCAATCTCAGCAAGTCGACCTTTCCCTGTGATTGTGTATTCGGCATGTATATTACTAATTGGTAGCCTTTTGACCGACAAACGTGTGCCAGGCCAATGCCTGTGTTTCCCGCGGTGCCTTCAACAACAGTGCCTCCTGGCCGCAGTTGACCCTTCTCTTCGGCATCCTTGACCACATACAATGCTGCACGGTCCTTCACGCTACCTCCAGGATTTTGAAATTCGGCTTTACCTAAAATCTCGCAGCCTGTCTCGTCGGATAATCGTTTGAGGCGAATTAGAGGGGTATTGCCAATGGCTAAAACATTGTAAGCTCAATAGATCCATGATGAAGATTGTAATTGCCCTCACCTCCAACAAAGCCATTGACATGTCCCTGTGCTTTAGCCAGTTGTACCCCATATTGATTTGACATCTCAACCTTAGAAGCTACTTCTGCAGCTTTATGCGCTGTGGTGGTTAGTCTGCGCACGCTCTGCCTGAACATAGTGTGCTATGCGACACGGTGATCGAGGAATGACCTTTAGAGTGATTTGGGACACGAGTACAAAGCGAAAGGGAAAATCGATTAACAAGATTTCTGTCATGGCAAACTATGATGCAAGTGACTACCGCGCGCTTACTTGCCGCTGCCACGCCATCCCCGTGTTTGTTGATTTTCGTTACGATACAGCTAATTGTTCAAGGACTTCAAACCTCGATCAAAATATGCCTGGTAGAGTGTCCGCTCGAGCGCCTACTGTGTCGCGAATCTCCCACAAGGCATCCGCCCAAACATTGGCCTCGCGCAAATCCACCACTTCTCCCTCAATAGTCATCCCAAAGGAAGGACCTACTTCTACCCTGCGCGCACAAGTCTGCAATGTGTTCAGTGACGCGCAAAAATCTGCAGCTGGGCACCGAAAACTGGTCGTAGGGTTGAGGAAGATTCAAGAGGCTTGCTGCTATGAGCCCACGCGGCCCGGTAAGCCTGGTCGACAAGAATTCAATGAGGACGAGTTCAACGTGGAGATTGCACGATGTGTGATTCGTCTGATGGGCGTGAAGAGAAGTGAAGCCGTAGGGGACCGGATCGTCCGCTTCTTGGGGTTTTTCTTGCGCCATGCAAGTGAGAAAGGTAGGTGGAATTCATCACGTCGGAGTCGATATCCAACCAGCGCTGAAAGTTTGCAGATGCTGCATTGATCACCGAATCCGAGATCAACGAAACGTATTCATTCCCCGAGACTGCGAGCACTCGATTGACCTCTCATATCTTATCCATCTTGCTGCAATTCCTTGCTTCGAAAGAGAAGACAGTTCGTTACCGCGCGACTCAGCTCGTTGCTCACATCATCAACTCACTGGACTCTATTGACGACGAATACTTTCACCTCCTGAAGATGGGACTTCTCAAACGCATCAGGGACAAAGAGCCGATGATCCGTGTCCAGGCTGTCCTAGGCCTGGGCCGGCTAGCTGGCAATGAGGACGAAGGGGACCAGGACAACGCCGACAGCGATGACGACGATGCAAGTGGATTATTGGAGAAATTGCTCGAGGTCCTTCAAAACGATCCTGGCGCAGATGTCCGCCGTTCTCTGCTGCTCAACCTACCTTTGACACCAGGAACCTTGCCGTACCTCCTAGAGCGTGCTCGAGACCTCGATCCAGCCACCCGTAGAGCATTATACTCTCGCTTGCTACCTGCTCTGGGGGACTTTCGTCATCTATCTTTGTCTATGAGAGAGAAACTGCTCCGCTGGGGCTTGCGTGATCGTGATGAGAATGTTCGTAAAGCTACTGCTAGACTTTTTCATGATCGTTGGATCGAGGACTGTGCGGGTCCCCAGCTGGCTGGTGGAGGCGGTGCGGCCGAGGAAGCAGTGACACCAAGTATTGAATGTGTACTAGAGCTGCTCGAACGAATTGACGTCCTCAACTCTGGAGTCGAAGATGGCATAGCCTTGGAAGCTATGGAGAAGTTTTGGAGCGGGCGGCATGACTACCAGGACATCCTCAGCTTTCAAGATCCATTTTGGCATCATCTGAGCCCAGAAAGCGTTTTTCTGGCGAGGTCTTTCAATGACTACTGTCACCAGCAGCCTGATGGAAAATATGAAACCCTGATTGAAGAAAAGATGCCCGAAGTAACAAAACTTGCATTCTTCCTCCAGAGATACACAAACAACCTGGTCGAATGCTTACGACGGAACCACGACAGATACAAAGGTGACGAAGAGGAAGACACCGTCGAACAAGAGTTCATCGTGGAACAGCTACTGCACATCGCGAAGACTTTGGACTACAGCGACGAAGTCGGTAGAAGAAAAATGTTTGCGCTTTTAAGGGAGACTTTAGCCATCGCGGAATTGCCAGACGAGATCACTAAGCTCTCTGTTGAAGTTCTCCGCGATGTTTGCGGAATAGAAGCCGCAGGAGAAAGAGATTTTTGTAGTGTCGTTCTTGAGGCGATAGCAGAGGTCCACGACGCTATCGCTGTTGCTGAACCACTGGCCGATAATGAGGACGAGAGCTTCCACTCAGCGCATTCGGAGATCAGTGACAGCACGCCGACCAAAGCTAAAGTAAGTCGGAGTGCTGAAGAAGACAAGGTCAAGGCCATAAAAGAGATTATGATCAACATGAAGTGCTTGCACATAGCGCAGTGTATGTTGCAGAATATTGAGGGAACCTTACAGCAGAACGTACACTTAGTCACGATGCTCAACAACCTTGTTGTACCAGCTGTTCGAAGCCATGAGGCCCCAATCAGAGAACGAGGGCTTCTTGGCTTGGGTCTTTGCTGTCTTCTGGACAAAGTATGTGAAAATCCTTCATCTGTCATGGGAAGTACTGACTGGGATTGGGGTGCAGACGCTTGCTGATGAGAATCTGAGCCTTTTCGTCCACTGCTTCACGAAAGGACACGATGCGCTTCAAGTCACTGCAATCCATATTCTCGCCGACATCCTGACAACTCACCCGAGCCTCATCTCGTCAGCAACCGCAGACGCCGCCTTACAAAAGTCGATTCTTAGGATCTTTGCTAAAGGCATGAAAGCAGAGCATACTCCCGATGTACAAGCAGCCGCCACAATCGCTCTTTGTAAATTGATGCTGACCTCAGTCATACAAGACGAGGATCTGCTTAAGCAGATCGTCATTTGTTACTTCGATCCCGCAACAAAAGATAATGCTGGGGTAAGGCAAGCTCTGAGTTACTTCCTGCCGGTATACTGCCACAGTCGCAGAGAGAATATGGAAAAGATGGCAAATATTGCGGGCGGAGTCATGCATTCGCTGATAGATATGAGTGAAGAGCTTGAAGAAGGAGAGGAAATGGTCGGGGTGAGTACGGTTGGAAATATGCTTGTCGACTGGACGGATGCGCGAAAATTGGTGGTCCAGGATGAAGCATCTATCAGCTGGGACGAGGCTGGGAAGAAAGAAGTCAAAGCTGTTAATGGAAACATTCATCTTAATCTGGCGGAGAGCCTTCTAGAACGGGCAAAAAACCATGGGTGTTCAAGTGAGAAGACTCGACGTCTTTTTCTCCGATGGTACTAACGAGTGATACAGAAGAAGACAAGAAAGCCCTCATCGCCATGCTCGGCAAGCTATTCATTACACCAAATTCCAAGACCGAAAGGCTTCAAAGCACGATTGAGCTTGTCGAAGAAGCTATTGAGAATAAGGTTGCTCAGGACGCGCCCTCTCGCAACGCCCTTCACAAATTGCATTCAGCCTTGAGCAAAGCTTTGGGAGAAACTGGGAAAGTTAATCCAATCTCAGAGGACACGCTGGCGCCTGCAGGGGGAGACGACGGTCTGACTATGCTAGAAGGGCAAGTGGGGGAAGAATCTGTAATGGGTACCGAAAAGGATATTGGGATTGAAGGTATTGAGGATGAAGGCGTTACGGTGGCACAGGACTCATTGTTGGAAGAGCTTCTAGACGATGAGGATGATGACTCGTGATTTCTCTGCAATTGCGGATATTTTGCTTGCGCCGTGTCTGTTCGCTGGAATAGTAGGCTAGAAGACTGGGAGTTTCTGTTCCCGCGAAGAGCAAAGGGTTCTCTGTCTGCTCGAGGAATTCATTAAGTGGCACAGTTGAACCAACACTAGACGCAATTGTAGGGTGGTATCGCTTGGAGGATGATGTTGTTTGAGCAAGCCGGCGATAAAGCTCCAAAAAAGTGACGTTCAAATTTTCCCTGAAAGCCGGGTAGTGAGAGTGATTCATCTTGAGCGCGGCGCTAGTCAGTCAGGCTTCTCGAGTATATAAACCTGGCATATCCCACACCCTTTTTAATTCGGCATCTAAGTGTAAGTACCACAACTGGCTTCTCCCTCAAGAAAAATTCTGAACATTTATCTAGGCAGAGGCGTTACGAGTATCAGTGAGGATTCGTCCGAGATCTCGTTTTTGCTAGTTGAAAACTATAACTATGACCACTCCTTATGGTCTTCGGATCGTATGGGAATTTTTGGATTATCAATTTGTCTTTGACAAAATTCACTTCTTTTCATTGCTGGCCGTCCTTTATGGATGGCCGCGAAGAAGAGATCGATGACGCATAGGAGGAAGCACTGGAGACCCACGTAGGTTCAACATCATAGATAGACATTTCAGTACAAATGCGGTAACCTCGATGTCATCGGGTCACCTTAGACCTCCGTTGCGCTTCCTCCTTCCTACCTAGACCTTCATGTTGCTGTGGTCAGTCTCGACCTTAGAATAGTCATCCACCGCCGACACACATTTGATTACCCAGCACCAGCGCCGTACAGATATCGAAGGATCCTGCATCATGGTCAAGACCGCACTGGTGACTGGCGCCACAGGCTTTCTTGGGCGTCAAGTGTCACAAGCTTTCAAGTCAGCAGGGTTTCAGGTCGTGGGCACGGGCTTCACCCGAGCCAACCCTCCTGCTATCCTTAAGATCAACTTGTCGAATCCCGCTGAGATCTCGTCAGCCTTACAAGAAGTCAAGTAGGCACTGTTTCCTCCAAGCCTCAATTTTGAATTCTTTGATAAAGCAGTCCAACTGACGACTTGGGCTCAAGGCCTGATGTCGTAGTACACTGTAAGCTTGGGTGCAAGCCCAGTGACTTCTACCTACATTTCTATATCTGCTCACTCATTACCAACAGGCGCGGCAAACCGATTCCCTGACAAATGTGACGCCAATCCAGACGAAGCCAGAAAGATTAATGTCGAGGCTTCCAAGCATCTTGCTCAGGCGACCTCGTCAAAGAACATTCTGCTCATCTACATCTCTACCGATTACGTATTTCCGGGAAGACCGGGAGAAGCCCCTTACGAGGCCCATGCAACACCAGAACCTACAAACCTATACGGACAGACGAAGCTTGATGGTGAGAGGGCAATATTGCAGGCGACGGAGGGGACTAGTTTCGGCGTCGTATTGCGTGTGCCCGTGCTGTACGGCAAGGCAGAGGACCCTAAAGAGAGCGCTGTGAATATCTTGATGGACGTTGTGTGGAAATCTCAGGAGAAAGACGCAAGGACGAAAATGGACGACTGGGCAAAACGTTACCCCACGAACATTGAAGATGTAGCCCGGGTGTGCGTGGATACGGCTACGAGATACCTAAATGGCGAGCGGTATCGACTGCCTAAAATCTTGCAGTTCTCTTCTGAGGATCGATTTACAAAGTATGAGATTTGCCAACTGTTTGCGGAGATTATGGGTCTTTCACTTGATGGTATGGTCGCAGACGACAAGGCTGGCAACGACCCGAATGCAAGCGTGCAAAGACCTTACGACACTCACCTATCAAATCAAGCGTTAAAAGATATAGGGATTGATGTGGGAACCCAGGACTTCAAGGCTTGGTGGTGAGTAGCAATGTGCGGGCTCTTTGAGATAGGACGCTGACTTGAGCATAGGAGGTGGGAGGTAAAGGCTTTCAAGAAGTGACACGCGTGGGGAATCGTTAAACCACCGACGGACCAACGACGCATTTGGCAACTTATGTCCCGGCTGGGCTCACGCTTTCAAGCTACACACAAGATCTTGCTTTGTGAAAAGTCTCGGAGTCCTAGGTAGAGTCCCTGCATGCGTCCGATGGAAACGCATACTGCGCCAATAGATCTTGCCGATGATATGGTTAGGACCTGATCAAAGATTAGACCGGCTCTGGCTGGAAACACGTTACCCCGAATATCAATGATGAGTCTCAAATCTCCAGCCACTCTTTACATCTTGGCTGGCCCTGGGGTCTGCTTTGTGCTGGATGCTTCGCACTTGGCTGAACCCATGGACCTTCTCCAGCTCCCTGAAACCGGCGGCAACGATATGCAGTCCTTCAAATGCTACCTCGGTCTAGTGAGTCTCGCAGCGATGGGCTTGAAGGCACAAAAGCTGCTTCACTATGAACACATCGACCCATGTGAGGTTATCAACTATCAAGTTCCACATAAACAACCACTCTGCAACTGATCCCTCATGAGCTACCCCAATCTTCATGAATCTTTTTTTAAGCTCCTGTATGCTTCCCTTTCATCTTCGCACCCCAAAGACGTTCATGAGGTGCGAACGTCTTTGGGGAGTAAAGGTCGAGGGCAACGCAGGATTAAACCCGTTTATTGCCCAGATAATAGGCCAATGTGAGTCTTGGACATCATATTTGGATATTAACCATTTGATCTTCGAATTCGTGCATGGACAGTTGCATCTGGATAAGTCAATGATTGGGCGAATACTTCAACCTTCAACATACATGAAGCATTAGCATTCTGGAGCTTCAAAATCGCTCGTTGAGATCAATTCATGGTCTCATCTGATGCTGTAGGTCAGAGCGCCGGTAAGATTAATCGTACAGCCGTACTGTAGGGGTACCTTAGTATCTATTTCAGGTTCTGCTGAGGCAAATTAGTAGAGATCTATTGGTCAATAGGGGACACGGTACTAGTGAGTTTTCGGGCGGCAGCACATGTCAACTGCCGGAAAGATTCCCTCACCCTACCGCGCTTTTATCCTCCTCTCCAGCGCAGCGACTAAGATGCGGAGTTGTGGGGTTGTTCACGGCCGCTCTGCCCATGGTCCTGTAAGCTTTGGAAAGCGACTTCGGCTTTTTCTTCGGGGACATTGCCGATTACGCTTTCCGTTCCAAAAGTACGCCCGTAGAGCAACGAATATCTTCTAACCAACCCACTCACTGCCCACTTTCTAACCCCCCAATAAACCATCCACTTATTCGCTAGACCGTCTGACACCGGAAAGCAATGTGGCATGCATGTGCCGAATCCTTTCCTATGCCGTGCCATTACTTGAGTAGAACCAAATCATTCTCTTACTGATAAAGCTGCTCGCTGTCCGCCGGCAAACATTTCATGCACATCTTCTGTCTGCTCAGCATTCCATTGTTACTTTGATCCAATCACAGTGTGGGGTGTTTCTCTTTCGCTCACGATGTTGAACTCTACTCTATCTCTCGTCTTGCAGCACTGGCCTACCGCTGTTCTATTTTGCCTGGCTGCCTACCTAGCCAGGAATCACTTTTACAATGGGTTACACAGGTATCCTGGTCCTGTGCTGGCATCTCTGACAGACTGGTGGCGCTTTTTCGATGTACTAGGCAGAAGACCAGACATTACACACATTCGGCTTCATCGCAAACATGGTGATATTGTTAGGTTGGGACCGAATATGCTGTCCTTTGCGGATCCTCGGGCATTGAAGACGATTTATGGCCTGAATAAGGGGCTTACGAAGGTGAGAGCTCAAACATCTCCAGGATAATAGGTGATCAGCTGAATCGAGAAAGTCCGAATTCTATCCAGTACAACAGGCTATTTCAAACGGAGACCGACTGCCTTCTTTATTCTCGACCACTGATAACCAGTTCCATGCGGAATTGCGGCGTTGCGTGAACAGTGCCTTTTCTATGAGCTCTCTCGTCCAATATGAACCATCTGTGGACATCGTGACGGAAATGTTTCTGGATCAGACGGAAGCTTTGTTCTCGTCAAAGAATGCAATTTGCAACTTTGCAGAGTGGTTACAGTTCCTCGCCTTCGACGTCATAGGTCAAATCACTTACAGCAAAAGTCATGGCTTTGTGGATCGTGGAGAAGACGTTGACGGCATGGTTGGCTATCTCGGAAAATTGTTTTCCTACGTTGCACCGGTATGCTTCCTTTGCAAAGAATAATATCAATGCTCAGCCCCGTCTACGTTAGGTCGGCCAACTCCCTATGCTAGATCGCTTCTTTCTTAAAAATCCGCTTTTACGCTTCCTCGACAAGCACGGAATCATGTCTTTCACCTTCCCTGTCGTGACTTTTGCGAAAGCCCGTATCAATGAGCGCCTCAGAGAGATTGAAGCGTTGAAAGCGCACGGAATCGACACTGTCGCCACGGTAACGGGTCGCCGAGGTGACCTGCTCTCAATGTTCCTCAAAGCCAAAGAAGATCGCCCTGCATTCTTTCACGATGGGCGCGTGCTCACCATGGCAGTCAGCATGGCTTTTGCCGGCTCAGAAACCACGGCGATTTCACTTGCTGCCGTCTTTTACTATCTCCTCAAGAACCGTCCCTGCTATGTGAGATTGATGGAGGAACTGGACGAGGCCATTCATACCGGTATGGTCGAAAACCGTCCCAACGGTCTGGTGTCTTGGACCGAATCCCAAAAGCTTCCGTACCTTGATGCTTGTATCAAAGAGGCATTTCGTCTCCATCCAGCTGCAGGACTCCCTTTGGAACGTGTAGTCCCAGCAGATGGTATGGAAATCTGCGGGCAGCTCATTCCTGGTGGGACAATTGTCGGCTGCAGTGCTTGGGTGATACATCGACGGCCAGAGATATTTGGAGAAGACGTTGAAACTTATCGCCCAGAGAGGTGGTTGGAAGCGAACGAGGAGAGCAAGAAATCTATGGAAGGTTGCATGATCCAGTTTGGCATGGGCGCCAGGACGTGTATCGGAAAGAATATCAGTCTTCTGGAGATCTACAAGTTGGTACCTAGTTTTCTCAGGAGGTTCGAGGTAAGATCTTTCTATGAAGTTCCTCGCCTGCTGTCGGATGGCGAAGCTACCGAAGAGTGGTAATACTGACTGCTCATCTACCACAGGTCGACTTGGCAAACCCCAACAAAGAATGGAGATTGCACAATGCTTGGTTTGTCAAACAGCTGGACTTCAACACAACCTTTAGACCTCGAAGCATGGCATAGGCCAGCTTTAAGGGGTACCTTTGTGTATCGACAATGCCACTAGCTTTTGGATACATGAGACCTTTCCCATTCTTCAGACTTGGATCTTTTCGTTGGCGACTTTCTTTGTCGAAGATCTTGCTCTTCTTGCCACTAGGTCCCGCGAGTGTTTGATTCCAAGCGGTCATTCTGTCTTTCTTTTGTCTCGTCCTCTGCAAATTGCGATAAGAGCGTGAGTCGCTTCGAGTCTCGATCGGTGTTTTTGCACGGTGCGCGAATGCAAGGCAAAGCGTTGTTGGTCTATTTACAGTGCTTTCCACACAGGTATGGAGAGATGAGGTCATCACATGAAATATCTCCCTCGCTCTCGGTTTGATTCTGCACGTCTCCAGTCTGTTCGGCTTTCAGATTTCCGCGAAAACCCCCTTGCCATTTGTTTTTACAATCAGCACCGCAAGCCCTCCTACAGTTGTGACCACGCCGCTAAAGATTGAGACCTGCCCGAATCCCCAGTAATGAGTGACGAGAGCACCATTGATGGGCAGGCCAACGAGCGCGCCAAAGGATACAATGCACATCCCCATCCCGATGTAAGTGCTGATATCTCTCGGATCCTCAGCAGTTGGAGCAAAGCAGACGACCATCAGACAAACATTTACTTCTGAGCTAAATCCATAGAGGTATACAAAACGGTGAACACTACGTTTGAGATGATTATCTGCCAAAAGACAGACAGTATGTTAGTGCTGACACTGGCAATGCATAGCATATCAAGACAGCCAATTTAATCCGTCTTAACGATGGGAAACACTCTTCCCAAGAATGGGACTCAATCAGAAGGACGGTGGAATAGAAAAGAAGTGGCGTGCTTATCTTATTGACTTCGACGTACGTTGACAGATCGAAGATGGGGACAAAGCTGTCGAAGGTCCCGAGGAACATAGCGCCAATGAAAGTAAGATAGGGTCTTTTCTGAAGCAGAGAAATGGAATGGTCTTTCCGTTCTCAACCAAAGACGAGTACGGATGTCGAGGGTTGAGGATAAGATGATGGCTAGCATAATGAAGCCACATATACGAATGATCCATTCGAAACTCAAGCGCGAGTTACTCGGCATCTTGTTGAGTTGCGTTAGGAGATGAAATGCCTCCAAGGGGTGATCCCGCAACAGCTAGACCCACTGCCGCTCCGCGTTTCTTGTTGAAGTACTGCGATATGGCTGCCATTCCTGGGGCCATCGTTATTCTGTCCAGGGTATCAGCCGCAATGATAAGCCAAGACGGGGCTCATTAACCGCTCACCCCAAAGATGGGCCGGCAAGGATTATTTGTGCGAGCAAGTATTGGTAGTATGATTTGCAAATACTGGTGATCATTATCGAGAATACGTACCTGTACACAGCCGCAAAGGCCAGATCACCTTGCGTATGGATTAACCGCCCGGCTCGGAGAAGGAGACAAGAGATTGGGACGGTTGACGAAATCTCTTAGATCCGAAGCAATCAAAAAGCGCGCCCCCGAAGGCCATGGCTTCTAACAGGAAGAAGATCAGCAGACATTCAATGCAGGAAGCCATCGAATATCCATCATATTTTCTGAGGCAGAACCTTTGAACGATGGATCGCATGGGTTCCGAAGTCTACGAAAGCCATTCTGAGCCTCTCCAGGAACGCAGGAGGAGGCCAGCTTTGCCTTGCCTTGGATGTCGACGTCGCAAAATCAAGTGCGACAGGAATAAACCTTGCCGTCAGTGTTCGCAATCAAGGAAACCAAAATTTAGCTTCAGCCTTGATGCTCCTACATTGGCCGCTGTACATGGAGCGAGGACCGCAGCGCCAATTTCGAATCCAGGGGAGAGGGGACTAGCTCAGTCAGAAACATTGCAAATCGTGCAAGCCTCGTTTCCTTCTATCCATGACTGTCCCACTCCAGCTTCTTTGCCACAAATAGTGGGAAACTTAGAAGTCCATCGCTTGATACACTCGCCGTCTAAAAACAGCAGTCATCCTGCCCATGGAGATTCTAGCAGCCAACAGGTAATGTGAAGCCTGCCTGATGATGTCTTTGTTCAACGCGCGACTCCAAATCTGCGATGAATCTGGTCAAAGTTTAGATTATACGGACCGAGTCACTAAAGGGCTCTTTTGAACAGTTGCGAAGAATTGTCGTTCCACGCTGTGTTCATCTGACTGAGTTGTCAAGTTTGAGAAATTGGGAATTCTGTCAATAACCACGATGGGAAGAGCACATCTTCCTCCAACACAGGTATTTCTGTTTCAGAACTTCATGCATTATTTTTTAGATGCAAGGACTTGGCCAGAAAATTGGCCAGAAAAGCCAAAGTCCAACGGCCCAGTCAATGGCGTCTTCCCGATGACCTCAAGGATTCCGTCCCTAATCGAGAGATTGTCGACGAGCTGAAAGGTCTTTACTTTCGAAACTTCGAGTCAGCATACAGAATCTTGCATGTCCCATCGTTTCAAGCTGATTACGAGCGATATTGGACCAGCCCAAAGGCCGTAGACGAAGACGATGGCTTTGTAATGACGTTGCTCTTGACCATGGCGATTAGTTCATGTTTCTATCAAGGTCCTGCGTATGAGGCTGATCTACGCTCAAGTGCTTCAAGGTTGGATATATGCTGCTCATTCTTGGCTCTCCGCGCCTTTCCACAAAGCGCGGCTCAATATAGATCTCCTTCAGGTGCATTGTCTTCTGCTTCTCGTTCGTCAAACCAACTCGGCGGGACCTGAACTGGTGTGGATTACGGCGGGCTCTCCTCTCAGGACAGCGACACACATGGGTCTGCATCGAGATCCGACGAATTATCCGGAAATGCCTGTGTTTTATGCAGAAATCAGGAGGAGATTGTGGGCCACAATACTAGAGATGACTGTTCAATCCTCCCTGGATTGTGGGATGCCTCCAATGATATCCCGTAATGACTTTGACACTCTGGCACCTAGAAACATGAAAGACGACGAGATTTCTGAAAGCGTCCAGTCGCCGCCCACGTCCGACTGCGCCCAGAACTCGCTGCAGATCAGCCTATTCAAGTCTCTCCGCACAAGGTTAGGAGTAGCACAACTCATCAATAATTTCGGTCAAAGCATTCGTACGAAGACATTCTTCGCTTGAGCTCAGAAGTGTTTGATGTTATCCGTGAATGAACCATCTCGGTGCGATCAGATCGTTCTTCTACGCCAGGTCAGATACCATCAGTGTACCACTGCAATTCTATCGAGCACCTCCTCCGTCGCTTCCTCCTGGCTCTTCATCGCCCATTCGGCACTAAAGCTCGAAAAGACCCACGGTTCCACTTCTCCCGGAAATTCTGTCTTGAACAAGCTCTTATCATCTCTTCTCAACAAGCTGACAAAGACTTTTCGCGTCTTATAGCCCTGAGGGGAGGCATGTTCAAAGAAATACGGCGCCTTAACTCTCTGTCTTGAACTCGTCACTCATTCAGAGGCCGATGATAGGAACATGACTCTCCATTTGAACAGAGCTCAGAGAGAACCAATGCACGAAACAATAAGAAGGGTCATCTCTCTTTCAGAGGAAAGGTTCCGTAGTCGCGACATTTACATCAAAGACATCTGTTCTTGAGCATAGCAATGGGCCAGATCGAATCAATGAAGGCTGGCACACCATCCGAGGCAGGCATGTTCTCGGCAGCGAAGAAGGCCGTTTTGACAGGGTACGAGACATTAAAGGCTCGTATCCCCCACCCCCAATTGTGAACGCTGATTCTCACCCTGATGAAGCGGTTCGCGAAGCAAGAGCAACTGGAATTACGCAACTTTGGCACGAGATTCTGCCGGACGTCAATCTTGACTTCGATTTCGACGACGCCGCTTCATGGCTCTTTCCAACTTTCGATGAAATCCCGTGTTCATCAATAGGTTGATGTTCATTCAACTGTGTTCGAGTGCAAGGGGCAGCTCTAGACCACTTGACACATGTCTTTTTCCTGTCCTCTTTGACACAAGTAAGCGGACATAGTCGGAGTTCATCGCCTTGCAGCAGGCTTGACAGCTTTCCGGCATCTCCCCTAAAATAGCGGCCCGGCCTCTTCCAGATGATGAGTACCAGCAGAGAGCGATGCAGCGCACACCAATTTAACAGTCTCCTGTGGTCAGCCTTTCACAAAATCCCTCACTATCGGCTAGCAGCCTGATCAACACCCATTCACACGCATTGAAGTTACACCTTTTCCGTAACGGTCGTCCCAATGCACGTCAGCCAACCTACATTAGCGTGAGAAAATTGAGTACATCTAGGGAGGTTTAGCAATATTACTGAAATCATTTTTTATAATGTTTTCAATGCGGGAGTAGCCTTACTCGTATTCACTAGGATTTGCAGCCTCTATAAGACTTGATCTTTATAATTTATTATTCTATCTATCGAAATGTGTTATCTAACTAAATTGAAAGGTTTATCGAGGTAAGAAAGATTTATCGAGGCTTAATAATATATATATTCGTAATACTCTTTATAGTTAGATACTATTAAATAATTATTAGATCTAATCAACTAAATATTCTATCTATTACTTTTAATAGATTATAAACTTAAATTATAAAATATTTATTTAATATATTACTTATAAACTAGCTAATTTATTAATTAAGTGCTTAAAGAATAGAGAAAAGTTTTATTATAATATTATATCGCTTAATAATATTATCGTAATATTAAATATCTAATTAATTTACTTTAAGATAATTTAATAATATTCTTTAAGCTTTATAGATCTCTAAATTATAAATTATACTTATTATATAATAATTATAATTCTTATAAAAATCTCGCTATTATTATCTTTAGTTATTATATTATAAAGTAGAGAGCTAAAATAAAGAGCTTAAATATTAAATTAATTAAAAATTTTATTAAGCTAATTAATTAGCTAAGCGCTTTAAATAATATTAATTTTATCTATAAAACGCTAAATCTATAAATAAAAATAATATAATTATAAAAGAGATAATATATAAAGAAATATTTTTATTTTTTAATTAAAATATAGCTATATTAGCTAGATAGATTATAATAAAATATTATTATATTAATACTATTAATCGTTTAACTAACGAATTATTAGATTAATAATTAAATATTTAATTAATAAAGAATATAATTATTATATAAGATAAAGAATATAAAGAGTTTTTAGATTTTTTATTTAATATAAACTTTATATCTATTTAATTATCTTTAAATTTAATTATATCTTAAAAAAATTCTTTATTTAATTATACTAATTAAGATAATATTATACGCTTTAAATATAATTATATATTAATATTTTCTCTTAATTAAAATAATATTAAACGTCTTAAATATAGTTATTTATTAATATCTTTTATAATTTAAGATAAGCTTAAAAGCTATTATAAATTATATATATCTATTATATCTCTAAATATCTTTTAAAAATAATTTTATATATTATATAATAAAATATATATAAATAGATATATCTTTAAGTATAACTTTCTTTAATATAATTAAATATTAAATAAAGTCTAATATTAATTTAGAAAGCGTTTAAAAAATTAAGAATATAATTATATATTTATCTATCTCTCTAATAGCTTTATAACTCTTAATAATTTAACTCGCGAGTTATCTCTTAAATTAATTAATAATAAGAATCTCTTTAATATTATTATATAGTTTATTAAATTTAATTTTCTTATAAACTCTTAATCTCTTTATATTTTAAATAATATATCGAAATTAAAGCTATATTAAAAGAAATTAGCTTAAATATAAAATTTAATAAATTATCTCTTTATATTATTAAACTTAAAGAATCTAAAGGTTTTTAAATATAATAGCGAGATATATATTAATATCTTATAATATAATATTTTATTAAGTTTATTAGAGTTAAATAAAAAGATTATTTTATTATTTTTATCTTAATTAAAGATATATTTAATATTAAAATTATAGAGTTTATTAATATTATTAAAGATAAAGTTATTAAATAAAAATTAAGATATAAACTAGTTATTAATATTATTTAAAATTATTTTAATAATAATCTATTATTAAATCTAGAAAGTTAAATTAATATTTATCTTTTATAAAAGATTATTATTATTAATAATAAGTTTAAAGATTTTAATACTCTTAATAATCTCTATCGTTAATTACTTAAATTAAATTTTAATTAATATAAAGATATATCGAATTTCGTAGCTCGCCTTAAGAGTATTTATATCGATATTACTAATATATTACTTAAGTTAAAATTAAAAATTAACTTTCTTATTTTTCTCTTTTATATTAAATTAAATAAGACTTATAATATCTATTTTATTTATTATATTTAAAATTATAAGTCGATAAACGAGATAAATATAAAGCTTATCTTCTCGCTAAAATACGCTATTACTCGATTTATTTAGATAATTATTAACTCGTTTTTTAAGCGTATTAAATCTAACTATATCTTTATTACTTAATACTTTTATTATTTTATTTTAAATAACTCGAGTTTTATTATTATTATTAAATTATAAAAGAGAATTATATCTAATCTCGATAGTTATATAATTTAAAAGTATATTAAATATTATACTTATTATAAGAAGTATTATTATATTAAAATAAAATATAATTAATTTAGTAAAAAGAGTTAAAATAAAAATAATAATAATAATAATAATAATAAAGATAATATTTATAATAATAACTTTAAATTTAATAATAAAAAGAATAAGAATAAAAATTATAAGTCTAATAAGAAGCGTTATTATAATTCTATTAATATCGAAAAAGAAATATATATTATATATATAGCTAAATCTAATAACTTACTTATATAATAGATTTTAAATTATATCTACTTATAATACTTTACTTCTTATTAAAATATCTTTATTAAATATTATTTTCTTAATTTTATAATAATAATATTTATTTAATTAAGAATATTAAGAACTTTCTTATCTCTATTAATATTAATAAAGTATATTTTAATATTATTATCGATAATAAGAAGAAGAAGTTAATTCTTATTAATATTCTTTATCTTTTTAAATTATCTTTTAATCTTATTTTTTAAAAATAATTAATATATAATAATCTATCTATAAAATTCGTTTTAAATAATATTAAAATTAATTATTATAATATTATTACTTAACTATAAAAAAATAATCTATATATCTTTTATATATAGAAGTTAAAATCTATATTAATATTATTTAAAGTTAAATTAATATTTATATTAATATCTAAATAATAAGATATAAAGTTCGCTATATTTTAAATTACTTCGAAATATAAGAAGAGAACTAATTTAATAAATAAAGATATCTCTATTTTTACTAAATCTAATATCTTTAATTTTAACTTTAATTTTCGATAGAATACTTTATAAAATTAATAAAGAAACTCTTAATCTTTAATATATTTATATTAAAAATTTAGAGTATTAAAATATTCGAAAACTCGCTAAATTATTTAAGAATATAAATTTTATTAAAAAGATTATAGAAATAAAGTCTTACGCTTTATATATTATTAAAAAAGCGAAGAATATACTATATAAATCTTATATTTATCTTAAAAAAAGATTAAATAATTTAATCTATAGCGATATTTATAGTTTTATTATCTCGCGTAATTTCGATAAAGATAAATACTTTATTATCTTTCTAGATAATTATAATAAACGCTTTAAAATTAAGATTATTAAATAAAAAAGTAATATCTTTATAGTCTTTAAGCGCTTTTAACTTTATAATAAATATAGTAATTATATTATTAAATATTTATAAAATAATTATAAAGGCGAATATAAGAATTATAATTTCGATATTTATTATATTAATTATAATATTACTTAAAAGCTAATTTAATTAAAAAATCTTAAATAAAATAGAATCGCTAAACTATTTAATTAAATTCTCTTTAATATTATTAATATTATTATAGAGAATATTAATATTAATTAAAAGTTTTAATTAAAATTTATAATAGTAATAAACTATTTTTATAATTATAATCTTATTATAAATT
>NW_023501135.1:0-70388 GCF_014066305.1 Letharia columbiana | reverse complement strand
CCCTAACATTCACCTTCCCTTGCTTGGCATCCCTCCGCTTATTGTCAACGATCATCCACGCTCCGAGCATCAAAGTCAGCAAGAATCCCGTACCACCGAAAGCGGCGGTGGTAGCAAGCGCTGGTATGTATTTTGGCGCATCTTTGTTCTGGAAGATGTTGGAGCTGACCACACCCATGAGGTTTGCAAGTGGTACCGCGATAGAGGTGAGAAGAACGCGTCGACCTTCGTGGGCGATGTTGTTGTTGTACCACTAAGGAAGTGAGCATAAGCGCTAGCCTGTTTCCAAAGTGAAGAAGCCTATACGTACGACATCAAGCAGCACTGACGGGGCGGATGTTCCCCTTTCGGTTTGCGGTTCAGCAATCAATAACGATTGCCACATTGTAGTTGTGCTTACCATGTCATCATGAAGCTTGCGAAGTAGGCCACGTGAAGCTCCTTCTCCACATCAATCGCGACATATATGCAAAAGCCAATGAACGTAAACAAGAACCCAGCCGCTACAAACGGAAACCGCAACCTGGTAAGATCGCTCGCAAAAGCAAGCACCAGAAGCATCACAGCCCCGGAGACGTTAGGTGCCACTGTATACAAGTTCGTCTTGACAGTCCCAAACCCTAACCTGCCAATAATCTGAGGCAGAAACAGTTGCACGGATTGCAATGGAACACCTAGACAGATCTCAATGCCTAGGATTAGCCAACTCGTGGGCTGTTTGAAAATCGCAAGTGAATCTCTTAGGTTGAACTTTTCATTGACGATAGAGGAGCTGTCTGTTTGCATGCGGTAGTAGGCGAGGTCTTTCTCTTCCTGGGAGAGGAAGTGGGCATGCGAAGCATACTGTGGGAGATACCAGAAAGCGAAGACCGAGAAAGGTGATCGTGCAACAGCCCTCTACGATGAAGAGGTAGCGCCAGTCGGCTAGGGAGCCCGTCTTTATTTGGAACACGCCGAATGCGAGGAGCCCTGAAAAGGCAGATGCAATGCTTTGGGCTGCGTAGAAGAGAGCGAGGCGACGGGCTAGTTCGTCGCGGCGGTAGAACCTGTCATACATCAGTTGCCAACATGGAGAAATGTGAGGAAACTAGGAGGTAGAAAGGCAATGGTACATACGTGGTAAGATAATATATCACCAAGGGAAAGAATGCACTCTCAGACATTCCCAAGAACCATCGAATAGTCATCAACCCACCAAAGTTCATTACAGCAGTGACCATCACGGTGAAACATCCAAAAGAGAACATCATAGCTGGCAACACGCGATTAGGGCCCAATTTCTTGCCCAGGATTCCCAAGAACGGAGCCGTCAAGACATATGGAACGAAAAACACGCTCAGAATGATGTTGTACTGATTTCCCTTGAGACTCAGTGTCTTTTCAAGTCCAGCCGTTTTTGCGTTTCCGAGGTTAGACTTGTCGAGACTGTTGAAAAGATACATGCATGCTAATACGGGCAAGATGCGCAAGTCAAATTTCCATACTAAAGCGCGGTCCGCCGCCGGTGTCAAGAGCACTGTTGTTGTTCCACCATCGTCCGTAGGCACGGTGATCTGGGAGGCTTCCTTCGAAGTCACTGGGCTTTCTTCGTCTCCCACGAACGACTTCTCGTGGTCCATTGCTGACTGGGATGCGCTAGCCGCGAAGGACCTTTTGGGCGATGAAAGAGGCTGGAGAACAAGGTGAGACCAAACTTCTCAAATTTCAGCAGGCAGGAGTTCACAGCGTCTTAAAGATACCTGTGGGGAAATTCTCGGCCGTATCTTATCATTGGTCGTTAGACTTCTCATGCAAGATGAGGTCAGACACCCCACGAGAATGATGATAAGAAGATACTGCCCGTTCAACGTGATAAGGGCCCTCGCAAATGTTGGGCAAGTCCGTCTGAAGGTTTACTCGAGTACAGATAGGAGCGCACTTTTCGCTCGTTCTACTGACCCTGACTGGAACTCCTTGGGTGAGTGAGAGCGCGCCCTTGTAGGCATTTTCCTCTCGACTGTATCAACAGTATCTCAAGCCTTTGGTGGGACTGTCCTCCACCATAAACACTATTCACATTTCACGGATGCTGTCTTGACTGGAAAACTCGAGGTGGTGGGTGTCAATTGGAACGGGTAGAGGAGCTACCCGTTTTCCTTAGCCACTCGGGCCTACTATTGGTGGCGTATTGAGTCCTTCGTCACTCAAACTGAAGATGAGCAAAAAAATCTTCGTTTTTTTGAATCAACAAAGATGGCATTCAAGGGAATTCACAAAGTAAGATCGTCAGAGCTGATACTGCGTACAAGTCTACTACCCACAATTTTGCGCTCAAGATCATCCTCTGCTGAGTCGCAATGTATAGGAGCTGTCGCAAAATTTCCACGGTTAAGAGAACTAAGGATGGCGCTAACAGTAGTATCCTTTCGTTATAACGACCTTTCTAAATAATAATAGCCTAGTTAAATTTACCGTATAGAGGTTATTATTAAAAGTTTTAAATATTAGAATTAAGACTTTAAAACTCTTAATATTCTTAGTAAATATCTTAAATATCTTAAATATTAATACTTTATATAGTAGCGACATTAATATTATATATATAAAGTATATATATATAAAGTATATATATATAAAGTATATATATATAAAGTATATATATATAAAGTATATATATAAAAGTATATATATATAAAGTATATATATATAAAGTATATAGTAGCGATATTACTATATATATACGAGGTATATAATTACGATATTACTATATATATAATAGTAATAATAGTATATATCTTAATATATTATCGAAGTTATTCGTTTACGAGATAATAATAAGTATTAAAAGAATCATAAAGAAGAGAATAAGTAGTCTTATAATCTAGCTAATCGAGTAAATTAATATATATATAATTATATAAAATATTATATATAGATTATAAAGCTATTTAAGAAATTTGCTAAAATATTAGAAATATTAAGAATATTAAGAATTTTAGCGTATATTTAAAACTTTCAATAATAATCTTTATATTATACTCGTTTTTACTCTTATTTATATATTACTCTTATTTATATACTTTTAAATTCGATAAATTTAACGTAATATTAAAACGTTTATCTTTTATTAAATTTATATAATAAATATATATAATAATAATAGTACTTTATTTATATTAAGAGTTTATATTAAAGAATTTAAATTTAATTAATCTATTATTATTCTTATTTATCTCTTCTTTAATTATCTCTTTTATTTCTTTAAACTTATTATAATAAAAGTAATAATAAAATCTAATAAAGCTCGTAATAATAGTTAATAATATTTTCTTTATTTCGCTATTATTATTATAATAATAAAGTAAAATTTAATAATCTTAATATAAGAGATATAATAATATTTTTTAATAAAAACTTAGCTTTTTTTATATTACTTAACTATTATTAAATATAATTAAATTAAAAAGTAATCTTTATTTTAATATATTTAATTATATTAATAACTCTAATTCTAATTCTAATTATAATTCTTTTTTTATTACTTTATCTTTAAAAGAATATTATTATTAACTTAAAGTAATAAATAACTAATATTAAATATATACTTCTTTTTAAAAAATTAATAAAAATTAATTAACTTTTATTTTTAATATATACTTTATAAAATATATTAATATATATAAAAGAATAAGATAAAGTTAAATTATAAAATCTTAAATTTATATATATAGTTAATTATAAATTTACTAAATTTATACTCTTTAATTAAATCGACTAAGTTAACTTACTAGCTCTCTCGCGTCTTCTTATTAAAAATTTATATATAAAAGACTTATATTATTAATTATCTATCTCTTTATAAATATAATTACTTTATAATTTTATAAGTTATAAATCTCGCTTTACGCTTTTTAACGCTATAAAAATTATAAAGTTTAATTTACTATCTATAGAGCGAATTATTATTTAAATATAGTTATATAAAACGCGTTCGAGATCGAATAATTCTTTTATCTATTTATATAAATTATTATTCTTTTACTACTTTATTAATCTACTAATCTATTAATTATAAATATATTTACTCTCTCTATTACTCGCTCTTATATTACTAGATCTATAAGATATATATATTTCTTTTTCTCGCCTTTTAGAGTCTCTATTAACGCTTTTAAATTATTTTTTAACGAATTTATTATTACTAGTAATTAAGATCGTAAGCGAGTTTAATAGTTATCTATTACTACTTATAAATATATTAAAAAACTCTTAAAAAGAGTCTAAACGAAGATATTCTCTTCTATATACTTCTCTTAAGCTAGCGATAATATCTTTTAACTTAGCGATACTTACTAGCCGAAAAGATATGGAATATTTCATGAGATATTTCATATTAAGTGATATCACACCGTACCCGGGTATGGTATAAATAGGGTCGGATACCATATCATTTTTCTGGTATGGGTTCGGGATCTTGGCGGGATATCCCACGGTATGGTATATCTGTGGTATCATATCATGGAATGGTATATGTATGGGATATCCTCACTGAGATTTCAGTATAAGTAGCTATTCTGATCATCATTCTGGCCAACCATGGCTATCACTATCATCTACCATGACTGTCACTATCATGGCTGCCACTATCATGGCTGCCACTACCCTGGCTGCCACTATCATGACTGCCACTACCATGACTGCCTCTATCATGGCCACCCCTACCATGGCTACCCCTACCATGGCCACCCCTATCATGGCTGCCACTGCCATAGCTACCACTACCATAACTACTACTACCATGGCTACCATATAATAGTAGGCTATTTCAATAATAAATAGTGGTAGCCATAATAGTGGTAGCCATGGTAGTGGTAGCTGTTAGAATGTCAGGTATGTGATGTGTAGAACGGACGGATCAATTCTCCAGAACCTCTCCGGGGCCAGGTTCTAAATATAGTACAAAATTAGGTAGCTGGAAAACATGGTGGCTGGGATGCGCGGGGGCCACATTTCGATCGCAGGCATGGTAGTGGCAGGCATGGTAATGGCAGGCATGGTAGTGGCAGGCATGGTAGTGGCAGGCATGGTAGTAACAGTTATGGTAGATGATAGTGGTAGCCATGGTTGGCCAGAATGATGATTAGAATAGCTACTTATACTTCTAAATATAGAAATCTCAGTAGGGATATCCCATACATATACCATTCCATGATATGATACTATAGATATACCATACCGTGGGATATACCGCCAAGATCCCATATCATACCAGGTATGGGATCATATAAATCTCAATAACCCATATTATGTTAGAGTATGGTATGGTAGATTAATATCTCATATCATATTATACCTTTTCGGCCAGTAGCGATACTATCTTCTAAAACGCGTTTTTCTTTCTAATCTATTCTTTATTACTCTATTTTAAAGTCTTTTAATATATATTAAATTCTAAATATTATTAAAAAGAAACTTTTAAATAAGAGAAAGATAATATAAAAAACTCTTTATTATAAGACTTATTAATAGATTTCTATAATAATAACTCTTTTAATAGCTTATATTCTTTTAATTTATCTTTTAACTTTTATATAGATTCTATTTAGTCTTTAATAAGAATCGCTAGCTATATTATATATTACTTATATATTATAAAGCTTATATAATATTATTTAAGTTTTATAAATTAAATTTATAATTATTATAATATTAATATATATAAAAGAATAAGATAGAGTTAAATTAGAAAATCTTAAATTTATATATATAGCTAATTATTAATTCGTTAGATCTACGCTTTTTAATTAAATATCGCGAGTAAATAAATTAACGTTCGTAACTATTAAAAATCTCTTCTTCTACTTTTAACCTTTTAATAACTTTACTATTTTCTATTAAAATTTTAAGATTTTTTTTTAAAATTATAGTCTAAAACTTACGCTTTTTAATAATAAAAAAAATTCGAAATTTAATCTTATTAATTATTAAAGTATAAGAAATTTAAATATCGCTTATTAAAGTTCGCTAAATAGTATCTAATTAAAAAATAGATATATATTATTTAATTTTAAAATAACTTTTTTATTTTCTATTAAAATTTTAAATTTATTTTTTAAATAATAGAAGAAAATATAGGCTTTTAGATAAAAAAAGAATTTCTAAATATAGTTTTATAATTATTAAAGCGTAAGAAACTTAATTTCTTAAATATCGCTTATTAAAGTTCGCTTATTAAAGATCGCTTATTTATTTACTCGATAGCTTTAATTTAAAAATAATTATAAATTTAATTTATAGATCTTTACTTATTCTATTATATAAATTAATAAATTCTTTAAATCTTATAATATAAGCTATTTTAATAGAATAAATTTTATTAGATTATTTAAATAAATAATAATAGTAGTTATAAGAATAATAGCTATAATAATAATAGCTATAATAATAATAGCTATCTATATCGAACTTATCGAATTTAAGAGCGTATAAATAAGGATAATATATAAATGAGAGTGGAAACGAGTAGTGAAAGTAGGGCATGATTAGTCATCAGCGCTAGATCTGCTGCTTCTTCCTCTTCTCCTGGTTTCATCTCCTCTTCATCATCTTTTCTTCTTCTCACCATGGCCGAAGTCACGCATATAACGAAACCTGACGGGGATTTCGACGAATGGGAGATCCCAGCCGATAGATATTACACTCTGACCTCCACGACATTCACCAAGCGACAGCTGCGCCAACAGGAAAGATACACGAACTGCAAGGGCGAGCTCATTACTGTACCTTGGTCGCGCGAACTGCTCGAGAACGAGAGAGATGCCTTGATCTTTATCTTTCAGAATACGACCATCCACGTCCCAAAGTTTCTCCATTTCTCGCTCGAAGGTGGTGTTGCTAGCATCACAATGGAAGCCGTGCACGGGGAGCTCATGGATGATTTGGTTGTGACACTCAATGAAGAAGACCAGGAAAGACTCACTAGTAATGTTTTGCTGTACATCAATGACACGGTTCTCCCTCAGCTCCGTCAATTGAGATCCAGCACACTTGGTTCCGTGCGCGGCAATATCATTCCCCCGTACAGATTACAAACTAGAGCGAGACGGGCTCATTATCCATCGAGAACATCGGCTACCAAAGACTACGTTTATTGCCACAATGATCTTGCACAGCACAACATAGTGGTCAACCCAGAAACCCTGCAAGTCGCTTCAATAATAGACTGGGAGTTTTCTGGATTCTACCCGTCAGACTTCGAATATCCATTCTGGCTTACAACTCGCGCGAAAAGAACGGATTGGGGTAATGAAGACCCGGCCGTCCAGCGTCTCATCAAATTGATCGACGAACCAGGTAAGAGCAAACCTACTACAGCCCTGCAGACAAGTCTCGCATTGACAGGATTTAGATGCAAACGCTTCTCTTGCGCGCCCATGGGCGGCCAGCATGACTCGCCTGCACGCAACATTTTCGCACCTCTTCTCATGGCTTGCGGACAAGGGCTTCACTGCCATTTCGAGTCTATTCTCTCGATTCACAAATCATCGTTCCTAAAAAGAATCCCGGCGAGCGTCCCCTTGATAAATGATGTGCGCTTTCTGTGTGTTCTCACTCTTGCTGCAAGACGCAACCATAGCCATCTTGCCGACGTACGGATAGAGTGTAGGAGGAAGTATGCATGCGTAGGGGCCCCCGAAGGCACGGGTGATCCTGTCCATGAGGGCGATCTGTAGGTAGCATTATAGTATCAAAAGGGCCAGCTGCACCTGCAACACGTACCCAATATTAAACAGACTGAGCCGGATCTGGGTGGGGGGCGCATACGGCTAAGGAAAAAGAGGGTGTACGTCGATCTCTGCCCACTGTTAACAGTAGGTATTTGTCAGCTTCAAGCTCGTGATAGTGTTGGTAACATCTTGTGTGATGGCTCAAGCTCAACACTTCCCTTCACAGAAGCTTTAAAAGATTTTAGATTGACAGATACAGATATCATACACACCTTGGAAACCTTCTTCCTCTCTACAAACACAATTGGCTTTTCTACTTGAAAGATGGCGAGAACGAAGAAGACCCCTACACCTGCGACACATTCTACACGGCGGCGCTCTTCCAGAATACGACTTTTGAACAAGCGGAGAACACTAAATCAGCGCAACAACCAACGCGCAGGTACGCCCGCCGCACCTAAATCGTCGTTCTCAGACCTGCCGGCAGAAATCATCATTCAAGTCTTCAAATCCGTCGATGATTTTTCCACCGCTGCCGCTCTGAGCAACGTTTCACGCAACCTCTTCACCATCTGGAAGCAAGATCTCCCGTCCATCTGCAGAGCAGTACTTCCCCGCACTGTCGACTGTTTCGATGAAGCCCAAGATCTCATGGAAGCTCAGTCTCACTCTGCACAGAATCAGCAGTCGTCTGATGCAATCCAGGCAACCATAGGCCGCGCGGAGCTCTTTTTCTCAAATGCCGCTATCGCGTGGCTTGCTTCCTCTCGCTACGAACGGAGTGTCATTGATCATGCTAAGGGAAAATTTGATGACCGCGGTATGACAACGGCGGAGCGAACATACTTTGTGAAAGCGTGGTACCGGCTTATGACAATAATAACGTTAGTAAAAGACTTTGAGCCTCTCCCATATGGTCGTCTGGTATCCATGGATTTCTTAGGGTTTTCCCAAATGATGGACGTATTGCACTGGCTGGAATATCATAGTCAGAAAAAGAAAGCCACATTGAAGAGCATCACACTTCATAACGACGATCTACGCCCGTATATTGCTCTTGTGGGAAGTCAACGGTGGTGGTCTCTACATTGTTTGAACAAACATCTGACGAAGGAGTCATTCCCCGAGCAAGGCTTTCCGTTTCCCTGGACGTGGACGCCTTTCTACACATATGTGTTTCACGATCACTATCCGGAAGAAACTTATCTAAGAATGGACGTTGGCTTGGCACAGCTGTTTCCTAGTCTTCCCAAGCATATCCTTGAAGGCATTCTTGATGGCACTGTGTATTACTTCCAGTCACAGCAGTGAAGCCGATGGAGGCAGAGGAGGTAGTAATAGTGGCGAAAGCTTCCAATAATGCCCCGAATCACTCAGCCTCAAGACAGACCCTGAATAGTTAAATTGAAATTCATTCACGCAATCCGTAATCCATCTTCCGTCTGACCTAATCCGGGCCAATGGTTCAGCCAATTTGGGGGATTAGCATCAAAATACTACTGCAGTTAGTAAGACCCTGGAAGAAAATTAGCGTTCGTTCAGTTCCATTAATTGGAAAAATCTTCGTTAGTGGCTACGGTTACCGCAGCGTTGAAGTGAAAATATTAAAAGTGAACATGAACAAGCAATATCATCAATGATTTAATGTCACACTTAAATCATATATTACGACCCACAGTCCAGTTCAGATCATTCGCGTGTAGCCTCGGACTCGTGCAGACAACATCCAAGTTAATCGTCTAGAAATCTGGGGCGCACTATTCGGAGCCTTGAAACGGCGGCGGGGACAATGTAACCGGAGATTTGCTCGGACATGGACACTACAAACCCAACAACAAACTTTTCTGGATTAGCAGATGACCCGCATTAACGCGACAGCCGAAGTCCTTTTCAGCGCTGCACGAGAGGTGCTTAAGCTAGTTGTCTATAGGTGCGATACGATCTAGAACTCTTTTATATGTGGACCCGGCGCCACCGCGCGCGGCTATGAATCTCACTTTGAGGTCATGGCACATCTCTCCCAACGCGCGCGACGTCTGAAACTACTTAAGATGTAGCGCAGATCGCCAATCGCGAAACATGATTGAATTTGCAGAGCACGTTTGTCGAAAACAAAAGAACAGGAGGGAAAAAACGTTCGAAAGCCCGAGCGTAGGCCCCAAGAGCAGCTTTGACAATTTTCTAGCGAGCATTTAAAGAACGACGATGGAAGTGATTCTTCTAGCAGATTCCTCCATTCTCACCATTTCCCGTCACAATGTCCCACCAGCGCACCATCCAACGTCTCGCTCTCTCGCTCCTAACAATCTTTTCCACCTTTACTCCAGCCACATCAGCGGCTACACCACCGACCCTCGCCAGCATCTCGCACCCGGTCCTCCCGAACCTCCCGAACCCAAACAGCACCATCAGTTTCGATCCACCCCGAATCGTGATCAAAATCGACGCCACGCACGACATCCACTTCACCCAATACCGGCACTTGTTCCCCGAACGCAACTATTTCGCCGCCATCATCTCCCTCCAAACGTCCCTGATTGCGCAGTACTTCGAGCGGCAAGGGGAGGATTTGGACACGGGGGCGTTGAGCCTGGATGCATATGGGGCAGAAATCTACCTCGACAATCTGACGGGGCGGTTGACGTATGCGATGGCGCATAGGATGTTGGGGGAGTTGGGGGAATTCTTGATGGGGGGGTATCGGTGTGTGGCGCGGTTTGAACTTTGGGAGACACAGGGAGCGCAGGCGGAGCAGCTTAGTGTGGGATGGCTTGAGCCGGAGGATACGAACAAGAATGCTGTATGATTGATGGGACTGGCCAGTTTGGGGGTTACGACGCCAAAGAAGTTGGAGAGGTGAGCTGAAGCATCAGAGGTCTTGTGGAGGAAGTACCGAAAGTAGTAAATACGGAAGAGGCTGCGAAAATGAAGTGTGGCTCGCCTGCACGCAACATCCATCTCAAACGCTTCCTGTTATCATTCCATGATCTATCAGCACTTGAGTACTGTCGGTAAAATTGTCCAGCTCCTTATCGAGTCTCGACTCTAGTATCCCGGCCCCCCTTCAGCATCTACATTAGCATACTGGTTGGCTTCGGGTATTTAAAATACGAGCTGGCCGTTTTCCCCCTCGCAACAATCTAACGCAAACCACTATTCATAGCGCTGGCTAAAAATAGGCCTGCTCAAGCACACTGATCCATCGGGTTGCGGCGAATCCTTTGCATATAAGAGTATTAATGAATGTCTATTACGAAGCGGGAGATACTGTCTGAGCTGGAGAAGGCGGTGATCATGTGTCTCCTGACATCGGTTCTGGAGCCGCAGAGAGGTCCGATGATAAGAGACCTTCCATCTATTCTAATATTTATTCCGGCAGCTTTAGCGCTTTCATCTTGGTAAGCAGCTCCGATACTCGGAAAGGCTTCGGCATAACATCGTCCTGTCCTCGGGTCAGATTTGCCAAATTAATGCGCAATGGTCTTGCATCGCTGAAGACCCAACTGGCAACTTACCATTCCCGCACCCAGTGAAGTCTCGATCTGCTCCTTACGTGCATTGGCCGTCACAGCAATGAGCGGGACGTGTCTGATCAAGGTACCCTTGCCCTGCAACTCCCTGATTCGTCGGGCGCACGTGAGTCCGTCCATTATTGGCATCTCAAGATCCATAAGGACAACATCAACAGCTTTGCCACCAGGGTTATTTGTCCACAGATTGGAACTTTGCATGAAGTCCAGTGCTTCTTGTCCATGGTTCGCGACGTGCACGGTACATCCCGCTTTCTGTAGCTGTTTACAAAGAACTTTCTCTAATCCAAGGTCAGTGCCAATGGCTTGAAAGGTTTGAAGACACCCACGGTTGACCAGATTATCCTCGACAAGCAAGACTTGAAAACTCTCCGAGTCTCCCTTGTTCTGGCTACTATATGTTACAGACTGACTTGCTACCTTAGTTGGCACGTCTGTCTGCGATCTTTGAGGTTTGATCGGCGAAGCTGTCCGACATTCTGCAGACTGGGTCTCAAGCTGCTGCATCGCTTTCTCGGCTGGTGGTGACGCTCTTCTTCCTTTAACGTAGAATGCAAAGGTGCCTGGGTTATGTTCAGCCCAGAAACTCAGTCTCATTGAAAGTGCAAGTCACTTACTACCCTTTCCGGCCTCAGAGTAAAGACCAATTTCGCCACCATGCAGTTCGGTAAGCTCGCGCGAAATAAAAAGACCGAGTCCCGAACCTCCATACTTCACGTGAGTGCGTGGGTTCGCTTGCTATATCACCGTTAGCTCGGGGCTCGTTCGATCTTACAAGAGTAGAAATACCGCGAAACGATGGAACAGGCGGGTTTTCTCCTCGCTGCTCAAGCCTTGACCAGTGTCTTCTACAGCGAAGTAGACAAAGAGGGGCTCATACTCCCCCCATTCACGATCGAGTGTCAAGTCTTTCTTCGAGTCAATACCTCTGGATGGAAACCACTCGAGATTGACTCGTTCGGTGCCAGGAGGCTTGTTGACTGACCCTCCGATTGACACCTTTATCTCGCGCTTCTCTCGGGATTTCGTAAATTTGATGGCGTTAGTCATGAGGTTGACGAGGATTTGCGTTACCCTAGACGGATCGATCATCACCCAGTCAATCCCGAAGCGCTTGTACGATTCCTCAAAAGAAAATGCAAGCTCGATGCCATGGGACACAAGCTCCCCTTCAAACATCTTCAACGCTCCTTTGACAACGACTGGAGGCTGGGTCAGGGTTGGTGATACTAGCAACATTGCCGAGTCGAGTTTCGAAAGCGTCAAAACGTCATTGATGATCCGTCCTTGGTGTTGTGCGCAGAGCTGTTGGTCATGTAAGTCAGCTAGAGGTCTCCAACAGTGCAAGTGGTGATGACAAACGCTTATGATTTGGATGGCCTCGAGGTTGCTTTCTACAAGCTCATCCGAGAAAATTGGCGTCTTCGATGAGGCTCGGAACTCCAGAAGTGAAGCGGCGATGCCATCCGCGCTCTGCAGAATAGCGCTCAGGGGATTACGCATCTCATGGCTTGTAATGTCCATGAATTTTTCCATGCTCTTTCTCGCCTCTTCTGCCTCTATCCTGCTGCGTACTTGTATTTCGTTCGCATCTTTTTGCGACTGAGCGAGCTTTTCGGAAAGCGCCGCGCGCTCTAAAGCGTCTTCTTGGGCTTGTTTCAGAAGACTGATGTCAGTAACACTTCCCATCACGCTTTTGAGAGATCCATCTTCGTTCTCGTCGTGGCCGCAGGAAGCCAGAATCCATTTGTTCTTCCAGGTGCCGCTTTCCTTGTGGTGCCACTTGTGTGTGAGTCGTACCTCAAAGGTGCGTTTCAGTTTTAGCTCGCTCATGTTGTACCATTCTTGTTCCACGTATGGACGGTCTTCTTCCATGATGATACCCATGAACGCCCTACGCCATTAACGACTATCGTCAGCAGAGTAATCCTATGTTGATAGAGACGATACAAAGCTGGTCAACCTCAGAAGTTGGATCAAGAGCATGGAGCACGACCTACATCTCTGAGTGCTCATCTCTGGAGAGCCCTGTCATGCTGTACTGTAGGCAGTTCAGCATTACTCAAAGATGTGGTTCCCTTGTCTTTCAACAGAAGTCTTACCCCTGCATCAAGTCAGACATAATCTACGGAAAGCAGAGCGTGACGTACATGTATCATTTGCGTACAGAACTTCCCCACGAGGGCTAATGTAGAATAGGCTAGACGGCTGTCAGTCTATCTAACCATGACGACGATTGGTGGGAGACAACCCCCCAGCATTGAGCTCAGTCAAAGTTTTGAACCGGGATTCCCCCTCGGCCAAGTCTTTGGACAGCTCAGCCTGCTTGCGTCTAGCCTGCTCCATCAGCGCGGCCGATGTCAGAGACGTTGACAATTGCCGATTTAGTAGCTGTATGAATCCGGCATAATCATCATCGTACGCTCTTCGTGGGTTCAGCCCCATCAGCAGAAACCCTAAGGTTTCTTCTCCAGCAGTAAGAGGTAGGACAGCTAGAGTGTTCGACGGTTCGCCAAAGCCTCGCCACTCGATTCCGTGGAGCAATGATTCGGGCAGACTCCCATTATCTCGCTGGAAGACCTTTGGACAGTTGGCCGAGATGGTCTTCCTCAAAAGTGGTAGAATCGTCTCGCTACCTTGGGTCAGGTCCGCGCGCTTCAGTGCCAGGGGGTGGCCTTCCACTACACCTAGAGCTGCTTGCAGGTGGATGATCGAAGTTGGAGCCTCGTCATGCATATCACTGTCAAGAGAATAGATCACTGCCAATGGTATATCGCGCTCGTTCGATTCGAATCCCTTCAATACTTCGCGCCAGTATGAAGCCATATCAGGGGCACTAACGATGGAGAGGAGGCTATTGATGATTAACGGTAGTGCCCAAGAGACCATGGGTCGTCCTGATCTCACGTAGATGTCCTGCGCTCCCATATATTCTGCCTTGTCGTCTCAAAAGCGGCATTATAGAACCCTTCGGTCTTTCCATTTTCGGCTCGAACAGGTATCAAATTGTATGAAAAAAAGGTCTCCTCAAGGTAGCCATGTCTTTGGAGGTAGAAAGGGGTGTCCTCCATAGACGTTGCGCGTCCCAGTCGCTCGGCGGTGAGGAAGACCGGTTCGAGATCCTTGGCGACTTCGGCCCAAGCTCTTTCCAAGGTTGCGCCCATTAACCCCGGATGCTTCCTACTCGCCACAGCTATGTATGCCTCATTGTACAACACTGCCCGCTGTGGGCCCCTGGCAAATTGTTCATCAGCGTTCATGCGGTCATTGGATGAAGGGCTTGTACCAGAATATGCAGGCACCGCGAGAATCGGACATCAGGAGGCGCGTCATCTGTCTAAGACAGCCAGACCAAGTGTCCAGAGGCCCAAGTGCCGTAGACGACCAATCCGTGCTTTTGAAAAACTGAACGTGTTCGCTTATTGGCAGGTCGTCGACCCATGTAGGATGCATGCCTGCCTGAAGCTTCCCATTCTCTTTTCTTGCCGGAAGACCCCTTGACCCGGTGTTCATGCCGTGAGCTTTCCTCTGCGACCCAGCAGGAGGACTTGGGAACGAGCCTGCGGAAGTGTCCTTGAAACCAATTGCGGAACTGCTAATTATGCGCCATCTCTTCTTCAGTGTTGAGCCGGTCCACAACAGACTCTGATACTCGAATGGAGGTGGAAGGTCGTCCGTTGTGTGGACATATGTAGGGAGGCTAGTTGCCCAATCCTTGAACTGCGAGTATGTCCCTAGCTCATCATCGTCCGCCGGAACGTCTTTGCTCACTTGCACCGGATTTAATATACGGGGAAGGCGCTGAAGGGATGCATTGGAGAAGACCGTGTGTAGACACTCATTAGAGGGATCCTGAGTGCGCTCGAGGTCAAGGATGAATGTCGGCCTTGGATCGCATTCGAGCAGCTCGATCATGCCAATATCAGCCAGTGCTGGAGGGACCATTGGCGTATTCATCGCCCTGACCTGGGCTTCTACCGTGATATTCGCCCAGACTCTTTCTTCTCCTTGTGTAGCCCATGGGTAATCATTGCAACTGGTTCATCCCACGGAGGTAGCGGGCGCCCCAGCAGCGGGGGGTGTGCTTGTATCGGAGAGGTGTGAGATTAGGAGGTGGGGGGATTTTCTATCGAACTGGTGATGCTGATGATAGTGCCATCTAAATCAAGGCCGCTACAAGTGTTCGAGACGGGAAATACAGACTTGTGTACTCTCAGACAACACTGGAGAATGACGAACGCCTCGGCTAAAGTTCGGCAAATTCGACGCGCGCGCCTCTCATCCGACACGGTATGCACAACATACAGCATACTTTATGAGTGTCCAATATTCAGCACTGGAACCCTTGCAACACTCTGAACTTCATATCATTCCACGCTTTGTTTTAAAATATTTTAAAATTTTCCCCCAGCTGTCTAGAGCACATGAGTGATGCCGCTGGGAATGTGTGGCGGGCTAATTACTAATTCATACCCCAAAACTAGGAATCCTTACCGAATCATACCCCTAATTACTGAGGGTATGATTCAGTAATTTGCCGTTCATGATAAAGATTTGCAAAGAAGAGGAGAGGATTCGCGACCTAGGCCATCCGACTATAGAACTAAGGGGATTTCTCCGACCGCATTGAATGGGTACATCACACGAAAGCCGAGTAGGCTAGTTTGGTCCCCCAGCCTATCTACACCCAGCCTATCTACACTTAGCCTATGGCTCTCACTCACACTCCTAACTCCATTCTCAATAGCTAACACAGGTATAGACACCTAGATTACACTCTTAATGGGCAGTATTGGCACAGGCGCTTAGCTGCATCTACAAGTAGGCCATTCAAGTACCTTACCTTAGGCCGCTATGGCAAGTTTGGTAAATTACCGAATCATACCCCAAATTTTGGTGTAGAGGTATGATTCAGTAATTAGGGGTATGATTCGGTAAGGATTCATAGTTTTGGGGTATGATTCGGTAATTAGCCCAATGTGTGGCTCACCCTTATCCGCTTTGACCATCTGCTCACAGGTCTTACAATATTCTGGGGAGCATTAATCTGCAGTAGGGAAGTGATGGATCTGTCTCTACTGGGTGCAAGTCATCTGGAAATGTGCTCGTTGAAGGCACCCGATTGACGAATACTGCTGCTGTCCACGAGCTGGCTGCCAGTTCCTTCTTGTACCCAACTGCAAAAGCCCCACAAAGTCCTCTCGACGCCCTCATTTCACCTAGCTTGCTCCGCACGCCACGCCAGTTCTACGTAGCTGTTGGCCTTGTTGGGCCCGAACTGCGTACTAGCGACGCAGGCCTCATACACAAAACAAGTCCCAAAGGCTTCTAGGACTCAGACAAGCACGATGTTCTCCCACCATCAAAGTATTCTGTAAATACTGGTACCATGTGTTCTACTCGCTGGCAACGATTGCGAAATGAAATTGAAGGACAAGCTACGTTCACCAAAGATTCTGCATGACTCTCCACCACCGTCGCAACCAAGCTTTCACCATTCTTCTGCCGCGTTCCACGACCAGCACCTCCACCGCTACCGTTCACCAGTCCAGCCATCTACGGCTCACAAATGAAGCGTTGCATTCTTTCAATATATCTTGGCAGCGTTAGGGCGACCGCAGAAGAGGAAACCCTTCTTCCCACCACTCGTCCCTTTGAAACCGAGACTGATTCGAAGTTGGTCTCTCCATAGGTAAAACCATCCCTACCACGGAAATTACACGCTCTATCGGTATATATCTTGCGTGCCGATAGGATCCGTCGTCAAAGAGCCTAGCGCATCTGCCTCGCTGCGCTTGGGACCCAATTCTCTGGGTGTCAACCTCACATCGAGCGTCAAGTTCGAAGCCTGGAATCCACCCGTCGTTGCATTGCAAGTCAGATTCAGTGACGGAGCCTGAAGAGAACCCAATTTCAAACCGAGCGCCTCGTACACAATTCCCGAAGGCGAGTTGCAGCAAGATTTCGAGACATATGTACAATTACAAGGGCAAGCTGGATCCGTCGAACCCTCTCCTGTGAGGGTGGCGTTGATGATGTAAAACGACTGAGTGGCGTTGGTCGAGTCGACCTCAAGAGTTCCCCGCCTTATCCCAAAGCTGGGGCGTGGCTGTTTGCACGAGCTGGAGAAAAACTCTCCATGCCACTTGTCTGCGACGCATATACAGCTGACATCACCCCCGCAGTGGCTCGCCTTTGAGCAGAAATGAGATCTTCCGCAGATGGGTCCGGGCTTTGGAATATTTGGCGGATTATGTGCCGAGATTCCCTCCAAGTTGGGCGGAATCCCTTTCGCTACGCTTTCTGCAAACGTAGTAGCGAACGCGGACGTATTCGAGTAAATGACAGCGAGGAGCCGGCCTTTGTCGCCTAGAGAAATGGAGATAGGAGTCAGCTTGTTGCATCTTCAACGCACAACCGTGATAATCTTACCGATCCAGCCCTGACCACCTTCCATGCTAGGAGCCTGATGCTCGTCGGGCGTGGGGACATGTGAGCAATAATTCTGGAGATGGGTTGCTTGTTGTGCGAGACTAGGATACGTCCCTGTATCATACAAGAAATTCCCATTGGCGTCATATCCGGGCGCCAGGTAGATGCTGCAGCCATCTAAATTAAACCGTGGTCAGTTCAGTGCGCTCGCAAAGTATCTCCGCCTCCGACTCGCCTCTTTCATAAACCGTGGCGGCCGTGTGTATTCTGTTGAACCACTCCGTTAAGGTGACGTCTGACGGTCGTCGGTCAAGGTCCCCGGTATAAAATAGATGACGCTCTCGATCCGTGCTTAACAAGCCTTGGAAAGTTTTATTAGCATGGCCTTCAATGAGGATTTGTGAGCAGTTGTAAGGGTTTGGGTTGCCGTAGAGGGAGGCGTCGCAAACGATGGCTGCGGAAGAGCGCGGGAGGAACAAGGCAAAGAGTAGAGCGGGTGCGAGAATGAATGTCCGCGACCTTTCGCACATATCGTCTCGTGGTATGCCGTCCACAGATAGTGCTTGGTAGGAACGACAGCCTGACAGCGAACCGAGGTGACAATTGATGACATTAGGTACTCTAAGATTCAGGAGATTCAGCGCGGCGTGATTGAACTCCCACAGCTTGTATTAGCATAGACGCGATCGAGTGTATCTTCGAGTACGTTCTATGCGAGTATCCCCGAATATCCGAGCTGCGCGAGGCTATCACCTTCATCTGCGGTTCATATGCGATCGAATCTTAGCGCACAACAAACTTCCAAAGCTTGCACCTGCAAAGCTTTTCAATGCCGTACTGAAGAATGCATCCTCTCATTGCCAAGGAACTATTGCACACTCTCACACGTGCAACCAACATGCTCTCAAGGCCATGTGTTTCGCGCCTGACATGATTATCCCACGACCGCTTGTACGATTAGTTTTTTGGAAAAGCCGCCTGGCGAGACATGCGCTACGGAACGTGAAACGAGCATAAGTAGAAATTCATGTGGTGAAACGAAAAGAACCGGGGTGATTGCAGTGCGCTGTTTAGATGATCATTTTGCTCTTCTCTCGTTTGAGGGCGAATTACTGGAAATCTGACGAATAATAGTTATCGGATTGTAAGTCTCAAGCGCTGCACAGAAGTTTAAAACTCTGGCTATGGTTTCCGGGGGTTTTCGCCGTTTTCACGAACCCAAGAGCACGTTCTTGGCCTTGTTCACCGTTCGCAAAACCCTTCGCCCTTAGCTACGGCAACAATTTCTTCGTCTATCGATCGTCCATTATCTGAGCCCCAGTGTGACGAGATGCTAGCTGGGGATAGTTATCAATCCGTCTGTCGAGCCACAGCAATCAACCGATAGAAATGAGACGTTGCAAGGACATTGGTAAGGCACGCCCGGCTCATCCATGTATCGCGAATCACCCCGCCTTCCGAGCCATCCACTGGATGTAGAGCTCCTAATAGCCTGAAGCACCAAACAAACAGCAACCGGCGCAACGACATCCAGGCCCAGCGACCTCGCATCCTGAGCCGAAGGTATGCCGCAGAAGCAATCATTGTCGGAATACCAGGAGCTACAATCTTGCGGCCCATTACAGTACTTGCCGCACGCCGTGAGATTACTAGACCTTGGGGGACTCCTGACAATCTGTGTCGCGTCTGGAGGCGCCCTTGGGATGGGTCCGAGAACGTCCATCGGCCAAGGCATCTGAACAGAACTTCCGGCTGTCTGCCCCGCACGTGCCTGCAGGCGCTTGGTGGTGCAGTACACTGAGCCGGTTCTGTGGCGGGAGTACTTGTCTTTCGCTGGTCTGAGATCCCGAGGCTTCCAGATTTACGAATCCGTCTGCTGAGGTAGTCAGGTCATGGGTCGCAACAAAATGCCAAACGCTGGCTGTCGGCGACATCCACGTTTCGATGGTATAGTTATCTCTCGTTGGCATGAAATTGCAAGCACATCGCTGCCAGCAGTAAACTCGTATCGACGCCGAAGCAAGGAAGTTCGCCGTCCAAGTCCTGTCTATTCTTGGGGAGAATTCGTCCGAGAAGCAGACGGTTCTATCCATGGAGCCGGAGTCTGTATCGGTCCAATGACAGTACCAGTACCCGCCCGTGTTTGCGTTCCTGCCAGGTCATGTCATGTCAGAATCCCTCGAGCGTAACGAAGGCTATTGGCTGCAAGCCATACAATTTGCTTCACTTACGGATTGCCTCCGGAGAATTGTAATGCGCATGTTTCTTGCAGGCTCCGGATATCTGAACTAGCAAATGGCGGCGGAAGCGGGAAAGCGGGTAACGTGCCTGTTCATTCGATGGTTTCCCACGGATTCAAGCTCACAAAGGCTGAATTAGTGACGTAATTTTTGCCCCAAACGATCCACGCGGCAGACATATTGGTGGGGCTCAGTGTCCCTTGATGCTGCATCGGTGGCCCGAAAACAGGTGCGATCAAAGCGGCCTGTGACATAGAAGTGGAGGCGATGCAGAAACAGGCCCCGAGAAGGTACTGAACAACTAATGATAAAACAATGATTACGGATCAGAAGGAACAGAAGGGATTACTATACCTCACATACTGGTCTATCGCTTGAACCTCAGCTCCCGTGTCGGTCCCATCCGCTATCCACGTTGGACCGAAATCGTCAACCACTTCAACTCCGAGCTCGTATGTCTGATCAGACCGCCATTCTCGCGGAGCAGGCGTATAGAGAATTGGCTGGATGCTGATTTCTGCGAGGCCATAGTTGCAGAAGTAGCGGTAACGGCAACCAAGCATGATCCGAGGGCTGGTAAGCATGCTGTTTACACTGTTGGCGTACGTGATTTGCTCTACCGTGACGCCCACTTGTCCCTCACCATCGCTGCGACCATATTGACAGGATCCGCCTATGTTATGGGTTGGGTGGGCCACCGCCAACGTCTGGCGCAGCGCAAAGTTGCTCATCGTCACGTGATTCGGATTGAATCCCACATCGGGACCGGCTGGTAGAGCCAAGTCATAGCTGTCTCCGACGCAGGTCATTGCAAAGACGTTTTTTTAGATGGCTACGGCTGAGACTTGAGGTACACAAAGAGCTGTAAGCCGCAATGCTATGGAGAGCGAGTTGCAGATTCTATCCACTTGCATGGGGCGGAACGGAGATCGAATCATCTTCAACACTTCTTGAAATGGGTAAATTTTTCCGCAGCGATCGTTGTGGGAAGATTGGAAACAAGAATGAGAAATGACTTGAGAATCATATGGGGTGTCTCGTTGTTGTCGCTAACATCGGAAATTTGAAGACTTGGCAATGAGCACATATCTATTATTAGCGTGGGAACACTACATTGAAAAGGAATTGTTGCCATAGGTGCATGCGATCGGCTACTTCGCAACCTAGGAGTAAGCCGTGGACCTTTATTAGTACTCATGGCACGTCCCAAGCTTCACCAAATATAGAGACAGAAATTGTGGTTTCGATGAATGAGTGACCTTGACCTGCTTGGCTGCTGCTTGGCTGGTTTACCCTCTTAGACAGAAGAATTCCATGCTTGTTTGCATCTCCGTCTGCACCATCTTGTAGGAAAAACCTTGCTAAGCCATGATTGTGCAAATGCTGCCATACTTTTTTGTTCCATTGGAAGACCCCCGTTACGGTTTGCCCAAATGACACCGCCAGCTTTTGGACTTCAACCGTCCCCAATCTTCGGCAGTGTCAACTCTACTTGGACTAGCATCACAAGCTGATGAGAACTAAGACCGTCGCTTCAGAAAGACTCATTTCGAGCACCTTGTCAGCCCGTTTCTGACCTTGCTAGTCTTCTTGATCATGCCATGCAGTGTTGCCCTGGACGAGTCCAACTGTGCATCTAGATCTATGCGCTCTTGCTTAGCAGCTGAAAGATGAAGCGAACCTACTCTAGGGTTCAGTCAAAGCCCGGCACACTTTGTCGATGGTGCTGCCCGCTTTATGCTTCCGCGAGAGTGTCTCGATTTGTCGTCCACCTGATTTGCCAACGATCGACGTATTCTGGTGATTCCGGAGTTGGTGAACGAGGAGTACCGCCTTCTAGGTGATGGTGAACACGGAAATCTATAGCCAAAGGAAGTGAAACCCCAGGCCAGTTCCTGCAACGTCTCTTATCCCAAAACTTATCAGGTGCAATTGCCAAACAGAACTCTTCTAGCACATTGGAAGAGTGGGGCCATGAGGAACTATAGCCGACGACAGTGAGGCTTTGGAGATGGGGTCGCAGTTTTTGGATTGCCAACGTGGTAATACCTTCGCCCAGCAGGGGAACAGACCTCGAATGATCGCTAGCCAGCGAGACAAGCTGGATCTCGAGGCTGCGGATAGATTCTCCGCACTGCCCTCTAACCCCGTCGAGGAATTTTGATAAGAGCCTGTTGGCGGCAGGATTGAAGTCTTCATTCCAACATCCTGCCCATACGTCCAGGCTTACGTGCCTCAGGTGTTGAAGATTTCGCATAAACAGTGTGTCGCTAGAGATCGGTGAAAGGCCAATGGTCTTGCAACGGAGGGAATGGTGGAAAGTGTTACTGGCAAAGAAGACTGGAATCGCTTCTTCATAGATCATACGACAGACTCGAAGGATGGCATTGTCACAGAGCTGGATGTGGCAAGGATGTCTTGTCGGAACCAACTCGGGGTTTCGCAAAGTTGGCTTGCCCTTAGGCACAAGACAATACTGGTAAATGACTAGTCTGACTTCTGGTGGGAGCCCAAAAAAGCCGAGCAGCTGCAGCTCCTTCTTGTAGGCTCGGTCGGCGCTTGAGATCCTGGCAGCTTTGCCTGGTGGAGGTAGTGAGATTGGTCGCATGGTCACCTAAGGCTTTGTGACAACGGACAAGGACATGGGCATGGTCGAGACGTGTGACCGATAGTTCGAGGATCACAGAAACAAGAAAGAAGAGCTGAGTCGTGATGAAGGTATTCCTTCAGCGAAAAGGGTTAAGGTATTTTACTTATCTAGCGCTCGACGTTTTAAACCCGCTCTTGGCGGACTTGGCAAGCTAAGCTCGGGGTGGATAGCGGCCGTCATAAGCGTCTTGGCTGTTTTCTGATGAGGCAGCGCTCACCGTCCATCAAGCATCTTCCCGGTACAACCTTGAAGTGCAGTCGAAGCAGTCCGTAAAGCCCAATTGACTGATTTGAATAGGTTTACATATCAACGAAAAGCAAATCTACAACATACGACGGGAGAAGCACATCAAAGATTCAGGCAAGCCATCTCGACTCTTTTAGTCACACAAGACGACATGGCTCTGTTAGCCATGCGCGATGAGATCCTCGTACTGATCCTCTCACGCCACTCTAAAGTTAGAGGACACCTTTACCGCACAGCGCTGGTAGATCGTCGACTTGCAATTCTAAACTGTCCCATATTGCCGCGCTCCATCTGTTTTCTTTTTGATGACATTGGAACGCTGCCAACAGTACCTTAGAGGCTGTTTCGAGCGCCCGGAGCTTGGACAAAAGACCAGCAATGCCCATGTCGTGGAGCACAAGTCTTCCCAGCGCATGCTCCGCCCCAGCCAGTATCTTAACATTCCCACTTTTCTAGATAGCCTGGTCATGAGATGAGCAATATGCAATGGTCGCGCATCTACTCCGTGCATTGGAGAACACCACAATCCATATCCCGGAGCTACGCCACCTCGACCTTTCACTACCTGCTCTTTACATGACCCAGGTCCTTTACTTCCTGACACTACCAACTCTTGGGGACCTTATCGTTGACCACTCATCAGATAGTTATCACGCCACAGGCCTTAGGACTGAGCACCAGATTAAAACCTGCTTGGAGAAGTTCCAGACCACGAAACCGTTACCGCGTCCTCTCGGTCAACTCTCACTTTTTTACACTGCATAATACTGCTAGGACAGCACATTTTTAAGTCACATGCGACGCGAATGAAATCACACACTCATGAAGTGTACACATACGTTCTTCCTACCCAGCTTGCACAGCCGCCGCAAGCTGCGTCAGAAAAGCCGCAGGGAAAGTATCATAACAGCAATCCGCGCCAAAGTACACCGCCTCGATCCCATCCAGCGCCATCGTATGCACCAGACTCTTCACGTTCGCGGTCGCCGGCGTACTATACACCAAGATGGCGCTCTGGTCCCGATACGCGCTCGGAATCGTCGCGATCGTCGTGTCGTTCTTGTAGCTGGAGAACGGATTCTCAAACTCGACCATCGTGTCGCAGTAGCTGAAGAGCTGAGTCGGCGCGAGGGCGCCCGGGTTGAAGACGACGGGGGTCACGTCCGAGGGCACGGTGGCGTAGGCGTACGCGGATGCGTTGTGCATGTACGTGTTGACGGCGCTCGAGGCGGTGTTGTTGACGTCGTCGAAGAAGATGCCTGCGATGGAGATGTTGGCTTTGGTGTAGCTCGTCCATTTGGCGTAGACGCTGATGTCAGACGTCACGGCGGAGTAGGCGCGATTCGTGTTAGCTGTGTCGACGTAGCCGAGGGTCTGCACGTTGGGATAGCTGTTGAGTTTTGCGATGCCGGTGATGAAGTTTTGGTCCGTCGGGTAGCCGGTTGTGCCGGGGCCGCTATTGGGGTTGACGATCACTTGCCACTGCACTTTGGGGTAGGCGGCGATGGCAGCTGTGGCGTTGTTCCAGGCTGAGGCGGAGGTGCCGGGGTAGACGTAAAGAGGGAGGAGGATGAAGAGTGAAGTTGTGGGGAGAGCGAGGAGGAGAGGAGTAAGGAGTAAAAGGGATTTCATGTTTGCGAGTTTTGGGGGTAGGATGTGTGAGATGGGAAATATATGAAGGATTATAGGGTTATAGGAGAAACTGAAGCAATCTTTATACCTTTGGGAGTCATGGTATATCCCATAGGTACTTTGGTACGAAGTACTTCTGTGACAATTAGCCAAGCTGGGCTAAAAGTTTCAAAAAGCCTTGAGGGCGGTTGGGATGGACCCCTAGATGAAAGCTGGAAGGATCTTGGATGGACCCTGCGTGGTCCCTGCGCCAATATCGGGTGCGCCCGACGATGACCGACTGTAGAAGAAGCGAGAGGAAGAGGGAACCACCAGCCACCAGCCACACTGGGAACTTTCAGACCCTTTATGAGGCAACCTACAACGGTCTTACTCGGTGTTGACTCACAGATGTGGAAGTCTTAGCCGTTTCTCACATAAGACGGAGATGTGGCTTGGAGGGCGTAACGTCAACGTGATCGAGCAAACACAAAGGAAAGTCTCCATCAATGTCCCATCAACGCCACTGAAGAAGGTATTGAGAAAAAAATACCCCAGATTTATGCTGACTTCCATTGTTGCTCAACGAGTGACAAAGGCCCACCGCTGTGCTTCGCACTTGATTTTGTACAGAATCAAGAGACTCGACACTCCAGCATGCGAATGCACCAAGAAGGATGCAAACTTGATAGATGATTAATCACCCCACATGCCGGACATAGGATCCATATGTCAGCGTGACTGCATGAGCCGAAATCCTCGAGGTCGACTTGGCGAACAGGAGCCAATGGCAGTGCAATGCTTGGCCACCAATTATGTTTATGGGGTTATATGCAATGCACTCAGCCCAAAGGCTTCTGACAATTGATCAGAGCGGTTGCCGGGATATTTCGGTTGAGCATTCAAGAAATTGACTGGCGGCTGAAAGTGAGCTATAATCTTGGATCAAGTCTCGAACGTCCTTGTGACCTATATGTGTATCACACCGTGAAATGATGGAGAAGAAGGATGCTTCATTAGTGCATTGTGTTTCTTCATCTGCCATGTTCAAGCGGGCTCAGTGGCTTACAGGACGTGGAGCAGGTCGGCGCTGACACCGTCAACGAATGAGACTGCTGTCATTTTTGGTATCCGCAAAGGCTCTGTGGGCTGCAGGAAGGGTGCAGCAAAGACTATGTACCCAACAGTTGTGCAGCGATGCGAGCAAATCGTCTGAAAGAAAATCGTTTTCAAGACGGGTGTCATCGGCATCAGGCTTAGTCTGAGGGGTCAAGAATGGAGGCAACGAGGTCGGATCTTCTGTCGACAGCTTGTACCCAGATTACACCCGGATCTTGACCGCTAGCAGGTGATCTCTGAGCTAATCTGCCCAATGTGGGGGTGGTTCATTGGAAAAGCATACGATCTGACTCCCCCTAATACGCTCCCTTCGACCTGGGCCCTCGGGCTCTTCATCGAGTTTCTAAGCTTATTACCGAGGTACGATACAGGTGTGTGGCACGATTAAGCCCTGGTTGATTTGGAAATGGCCAGACTTTGCCGTTCCACCATAGTAGCTGCATGTGCTGCCAAGAGAATAGAAGCCTGAGACTCTGCAGAATAGAGACGACGACAAATCAGCCAGGCCAGGTCATTTGTGATCATCACTCCGTACGGATGCTGGGCATTTGAGCAAAGAGAGCACGGAAAGCTTGTGCACATAGGTTACACTGGCCAGCCAAAGAACCTTCATGTCAGTATGATTGGATATCATCTAAGTCACCAAGATCGACCTAGCGAACAGGTGCCAATGGCAATGCAATGCTTGATCACGCGTGCATGATTTCGCGCCCAATTAGATCTCCCCGCCTTCCAGAGGCTTGAGCTGAAGCATGTTGCGAGAGCGCGGACAGTGCTGGGACGCAACAATGAAGGCATAAGGAAGAAAGCAAAAGCGGGCCGCAGTATAAATTTGCATAGGGCTTTCGATCGACCTACTGCAATCTTGCACATCCATCTGGATATCTTCCAGGACTTGACTGGGAAGGTGGTCGTAGGGGTAGTTGGTGCCGAAGGCCTGCTTAGCGCGAGTCCGCGATGCCTTCATTGTCAGTCCCAGTTTCTTTGCCTTGCATAGTCTGTCCCTCTGTCCCTTCTTTCCTAGCTAGGGTGACTGGAGTTCATGAGAAAGGTGTGTGGGCTCATGGATGCATCGGACTTCGGTGGGTGCTGGTTATCAGGCAAGGAATAGCAGAGTGGCTTCTTTGCTCTCTATCTGGCGGCGTACTCCGACTCCCGCATGTTCTGAGTTCTTGAGCGAGAGCACAAACGGCTGCTCAGGTGAATCTCGACCTTGACTTTATCCAAATGGAGACTGGTCTCGTTCTCGAATGCAGGGTAGGCTGGAAGCGCTCGTCATTTTCACGCAGCACCCGGTGTCACTGGGTGTTCAATCGTAAAAGGTCTAAATTATAGATGGGCATGAACCTTGCATCGTAGCATACTTCTCTGCTACATTCATGACTGTCTCAATAACATGAGGAGGAAGCAGGAGGTACACAACAAAATCAACAGCCTACCTACTTTGTGCGCGCAAAACCACGCATCTTCATCTCAAAATGATCTTGATCAAACACTCAAGTAATCCTTCTCTCCTAAGAAGCTCAGCCGCTATCAAGATCGACAGCAGAGGTCAACATGTCTTTACTATAAACCCAGTCTTGCTCTTCGAGTCCTCGGGTGCAACCACGCACTTTGTCTCTCCCGCATCTACCCACTGAGCTCCAAGACCTCATAGTCACCGACCTCCACCCCACAGCTGCCATTGCCGTCAGCAAAACCAATCATCACTACCACTCCACAATTTCCCTTCACCGTCGTGTTCCTGATACAGTCCGCAGAGACCTCTTCGATCTCGAACGCCTAGAAGTTCAAAGTGAGGGTGTCCTGAACGGCCCGAGGTTTGCATGCTACAAGTGCCTCTGTATGAAGCCTGGAACGCAATTCGAGTATTTCGAAGTTGTGCGCAGCTGCTCGGTGGAGTATCGCGGAGATTGGCACGGACCGTCAATGCCTAGAATGCGATCTAAAAGATGGCCTTCTGGAGTCAGGTAGAATTGTTCTCTGTTGGTGCGGGCCTAGCACCAGGGTGCCCGGCATAGTCTGCAATGATTGCTTGAAAGCACAGGGGAAATTTTGCGGAGGATGTCGCTCTTGCGCTGGCTGTTTGGAGAAGAAGGGCGTAAAGCTCTGTGCAGACTGCGACTGGTGTGATGCATGTGTGAAACTCAAATTTGTGGAATGGGAGACCCGGAAAAACGAGCGCGCCAACGAAGATGACGGGGAAGGGTTCTTCATGTCAAGAGCCTGCAAGCACCATGTTCCAGAGTATTGGAAGGCAGTGGACTTTAAATTCGAACGCAAAAGGAAGGCCAGAATGAGAGAGAAGATGAGCGCGAGGAAAGCAATGTTAGACAAGAAGAAGACGAGGAGGAGGCAAGGTAGGGCAATGCGCACGCGAAGATGAGCACGGAGACTGCGACATCGGTCACAGATAAGATGGACCAGCTGGCAAGAAGGGCGAGGATGCAAGCGAAGTTCGGTACGAAAAAGGCAATGCTGGCCAGCAACTGGTTTCTAATGGTGGTACTTGCACCGCTACTGGGGCCTCTCTGAGAATTAGGCGAACTGGAACATATGGAAGCTGCGATGGCTCTCTAGAAGGTAAGGTCTAGACGTAACCTTAGCTTGAGATCAGACATAACAGCCATGCTGGACCAACTGTCTTCAGTACTACATCAACTTCTTCAGCGCGACTTATGATTGAGATAAGAGCAAATCGTCATCTTCAACGATGTCGGCTTCGAGTTCCCCTACTATCCCGAGTTCTACTGCATGCTTCCCGGGTATCAAAACAAGTGCAAGACACTGGTCTCTGTACAGAAACACTTACCAACCAGCCTATGCGCTCAAGTTCACCAAGTGAATATTCCGGGCCAGTAGTTGCAAGTCTGATTATCTGTAAGGCCTGCAAACTTGTGCTTGAAAGGTGAAAAGCACCTTGCTTGCACCCTCTATCCTTTTGACGATTTTTGATGTGAGGCTGAAGGCGCGGTAATCTAAGATCAGTTCAAGGTGAGGCTCCCCGTCTTCCCGTCTCTACGTGGCAATGCGACATATCCAGCTCGGAAAGGAAGTTGTTCTGTCCATGTTCCAGAGCGCCGTCTGAGTTTCCCAGGATTCGCGTTCTAGTCTTCCGCTCAGTCGTACAAATGGCTGCTAAGTATGCTTTTTTGGGGGGGGAAGAGGTAAAGCAGAAGTCGCTGACCGGAATGGTGCGTTGCTACACGGATGATAAAAGATAGCTTAAAAACGTTTGATTGCAAACATGATGAATATCTTCGTGTAGGCCTAAGCTCGTGTACCGCTTATTCAGACTTTCCTATTGCCTGCCGGCTTTCCATGTCATCAAGACCATCCGACCCGTCGCATGATCCTATCCACCATGCGTTGAAGATCACTCTCTTCCTGCGCGATCCGCTCTTCTTCCTCTTTTTCCACCGCGACATCCACCCTCGATCCCCTCTCCTCCCCCCACCTCTCAACAATCCACCGCAGTTCCTCCGCCATGTATGCCAGAATCTCGACCGCAAAGGCTCCGTCCAGTTCGAAGCATTGGCTGTAGGCGCGAAGGTCCGTCGTTGTGCACCCTGCAAAGGTACATATGATTCTCAGCGCGAGCCAGACACCTTGATGTTTTTTCGGTCTTATCTCCAAGCATTTGGAGTTGCCCCGATCTTCCGCAAATTGCTTCTTCTTTTCGAGAACATCGACTGGCGAGCCGACCTGCGCCTCCCACCGCTTCACTGCCCACTTTAGCTCGTCCGCCATGAATGCCATGATTTCGGCCGCAAAGGCTCCGTCCAGTTCGAAACACCCAACCCAGTCCACGAAGTCGGTTGTTGTACAGAAGTCAAAAGTGCACAGCTGCTCGACCACGAACGGTCTTAATGAAGTTGATTGCCAGTTCCAAATAGAGCCGTATTGTACCGGGGCCGAATCCGAAAGAATTTCTTCAACAATTTGGGGCGTCAAAGGAGTAGTACTTCTGGAAGTTTTCGCTCTCTCGATAACTTTCACCAACTTCCTTTGTACCTCGTCCTGCAGAAATCGTTCGTCGAAGAGCAGGCGCTCGCCCAGAACGTGCAACCGGCACAAGACTTGACAAGCTTGCTGAAGCTGTTCGTCTTCGCTCCAATCCCACGTGAAATTGTAGAACTGGTAGACCTTGAGCTTGCCAGTGTACAACCACTGCCACAGCCATTGGAATACGTCTGAGTCCACATCTGGGAGCCAGGCAGCGTTGACATCTGCTTCCCAGAAACTGCCTTCGAGACAGATTCTAGCGTAATCTGAGAAGTGGTAAAGGAGTCGCTTTGGGATCGTGTAGTGCTTCTCGTCAAGCCCGACGTAGAAATTTGTTGATGGACCTGTCAACAGTCTAGAGAGATATTAGCGAGCAGATCGGAGACTTGGGTTCCTGCGTACGTACTTGAAGAAGGAATCTGGGTCTCTGCCATCATATGATTCCACGTCGTCTGGCTTGGCGTACGGCTCGTTGGTCCCGTATTTTTCATACAGGGATCTCGAACGCACGCCCAGCCCTTCTTGTTCGGGATCTCCTGTATTACTTCTGCGAGTTTCCGAGACTGGGAAGATGTAATCATGGTGGGTGTCATGCTCCCAGCTATCTTGGAAGTCATTGTGGCTTTCCATGATGAAAAGGAAATTGAGGATTTCAAATTACTTGATGCTGGTAAGCTCGGGTTGCGGAATGATCGAGACGAAGCGCGAAGAAAAACAACTAAGGTACGGGAAGGCGAATTATCGAGAAATGTGTCAAGTAAAAGTGTTAAGGGCTCGACAAAAGCAAGAAGCGCGCCAATGGTTGTAGGGTTATAGTGTTATAGAAAGGGTTAAGTGGCAAGTCCAGCATCTATATATATATGTGTATTGGCGAATGCGAAGAGAATACGACCTAGCAGTGTCAAGAGGAATTCAGGAAAGTATATGAATAGATGGAGGACAAGGAATTAGGCAGTAGCAAAGTTATAATGCATTATCGCGTTTGCTTTAGGTTTAAATGCATCTCGGATAATGCGCTTTTCTCGCCGCCGCTTTCCTATCTGATCACTGGCACCTTGACCAAGGGCAAGACAGGTTCTGTCACATGCGTCGCTTCATTCTGACCCCTTCGCATCAATATTCAAGACCTCACTTATAAAAGCCGTTCTTACAACTTGTTCCAATGCTTGGCACCTCACTAAGAGGCACAAACAAAGACAAACATCTTTGTTGAAGACAATGGTACTGATAGCGGGAGAACGGGTAAGCCTCAACAAGCGTAGACCACTTTGAGAATGTGAAGCTTGGAACGTGTATCAAAAGCATCAAAAAATAAATAAGGGAAAAGGAAAAGCACTCTCAAGCTACCTAATAAATCAATCCTTCATACCATTTCAAAAAGAGCTGGTCCGAGCATCTCTTCTCAAGCCTCCGCCTCTTAGGCCGGCACTTATCGCTCGATCAATTCTTCATAGACAATCTTCGTTTCTAATCAAAGACATACAGAGGAGATACACCGGCCAAGAATGTTGCGTATGGAAAGTCTGAGCTTATGACAACGTTCGTTCGGTTTGATCAGAGACAGGCGAGCTGGGAGGGAAAGTGTTGATAGAGGCTGGGCAAAGACAACTAGTGTAGTATGGGATCTCTTTAAGTAGGGGAATATCACGAATGGATCAGCAACAGGTTTACCACACCTAAAGCTCCAAAGTAGATGAAAATCATTACTGACTGGAATTGGAACCTCTGTGACATACAAAGTTATCTGCTTCATTAAGTTTCTTCCATGTCACTGTTCACCGATTTTCCCCCCTGTCCATCCTAGCTCATATCCTTCCATTCGTTTCCGCTTCTCCTCAGCTGATTCGCATTCTACGACGCGGATATCTTTGGCAGTGGAGCCACCATCGACCACCATTTCTGGCAATCCCGGCAATCTTCCGTAAATTGAATCCAGACTACATTATCACGCGCCTGAGGGGGTAAAACAGTAAACACAAGAGAGACTCATGCTCCGCTTTGAATGCTATCACTTGTACGATTGGGTTTCCCCAAGCAACTTGTGCCACGAGCAAAGTCACCGACAAGCCCAACACGAGGCGATAATGGTCCAAGTAGGCTCTCGCAATAGCAGCATGGAAAGGTGCTTTTCCATATCTGAGTAGAACATGGCCAAGATCTGAATCGACGAATGTCCCCACGTAGAAGCCAAGAACCATCAATGCCACCCCGAGGCGAGGGTAGGATGTAAGACAGCATTTGACGGCCAGACCTGTGCACACATACAGAAAGCCAAGTTGGAAGCAGTCGTAAAATTCGTCGGAATACAGCCCCAGTGATAACAAGATGACAGCCAGAGAAAGCAAGCTCCAACAACCGTGGGTAAGTGCTCGGTCGACGGCGACGATTGCCCTCTCGATTTGCGCCGCGATATGCTGAAGCGCGGCTTCTGCATACGCGTCTATGACCGTTCGGAGATACTGCGTATCGATGGAGTGAGTGATTGGATGCGTGCACCAGGGGCAATTGATGGAGGTAGCGTGGGTTTGCGAGGACGCCCAGAGAAGCAGGCATTCTGTTCCGATGACGTGGCCGCAGGGAAGTTTGCGCGGGAATTCTCGTGATGGGGGTTGAAGGTAGTCTTCGTAGCAGACGGGACAGATTTGGTTTTCCACTTCGTTGGGGTGGATCAGTTGGGTCTTGTCTAGGAGAGCTTTGAGGTGGACGGCCATGGCTGAGGAGTGAGGCTGCTTGTCTTGACTTTTTTGGTAGGGCGAGTGAGGACAGTTGCTTGGTTCGGCGTTGAAGTTGGAAGGTGTCACTACGGGTGTGGAGTTGATTGATGTGTCGAGTTGAGAAGGAGAAGGAATTGTTGTGTTGATGAGTAGTGTTGGTGGGACGTGTTGATACAAGAAGGGTAGAAAGTGGTGAGACGATCCTCGGCTACCTGCAGCTAACGTAACGGTCGAGACAAAGACTTACTCATGACACTAAGAAAATACTTCTGAAGGGTAAACCTGCCTAAGAACAAACAATGGCTCACAATGAGGACTACGACATGGAAAGCCATCATTATTGATAGGAAGCTCCTACGGATTTGACGCCTAAGCCTGTTACCCGTCTCCCGAGCGAACCACTTCAGACTCTATTTGTGCAGTAGACCTAGTGAATGGCTGAGTCTCGGCGTGTTAGCCTCTTGTCAGGTGCAATACCCTAGCACGCTCTTTGCTCAATGCTGAGACACACTGGCCTCTATGTCTCGAGTCATTTTGGTCGGTAGCCGGGTGCGGCGATCTACCCGGATCCCTCATGGGGCTTTGCAGAAGTCATCAGATACCACTCGAAGCTGAAAGTCAGGGGCCATCGAAAGCGACTCAAATCGAGGCCACACGGTCTGGGAAGAAGACAATCGTCTTGACTCTCATTCCACACCACAATAGGTAAACCAGGAAGAGAAACAATAAGGAATACAAGCAAATCAAGAAACCAATAGCGAGTTCTCGGACACTAAAATCTCAGTAGGCGAACCAAACACGCCGATCTAATCCAATCCAACAACAAGCCCTGAGCACAGTGTCCCACCGTACTCCTATCTCAAGGCTCTTTGCTGCATGTTTGCCTCTGCGATCATCTTGGCCCAGCTTCATGGGTCGCTGGCGACGAGATTTGTATTTTGCCGAGTTGTTCACGCATGCCTTCGTCGTTCCTCCTTTCGTTCCCCACTTCCTCCTCGCTTCTCTTTTCCTCTTCCTCATCTCCCCTCTTCCTCCTTCCTCGGTCTCCTCCTTGGTCCCCTCTTCCTCGCCCTTCCAACGTGCCAAGGTCTTGGCAGACCGGATAGTATGGGGGTGATTGGCGTGAAGGACTTCTTTCCGCTTGTCAAGCACATTGGTCATCAATTGAATGGCTTGAACCTTGTCCCCCATATCATAGTAGCAGAGAGCGAGATTGTGTAAGCTAATCAACGTATCTGGGTGATCAGACCCTAAGACTTTCCGGTCCATCTCCGCAGCATCCTTCAAGAGCCTTGACGCGTCAACGAACCTTCCTTGACCTCGATAGACCAAGCCGAGGAGATTGCTGATATTTGCTGTCGTAACATCTTCCGCGCCATAAATTTCTTGCGCCGTATCAAGACATGATATGCAGATTTCTTGCGCCTCATCCAGCTTCTTTTGACGGTAATAGGTGTCAGCCAAGACTGTTCGGGTCTCAAGAGTCCTCCAATGACTACGGCCGAAGATTTTGATGGAGATTGGAATAGCTTGAACGCCCAGGTTCTCGGCTTCTTCGAGTTTGTTCTGTCGCAAATATGCACGAGATAGATGTCGCATTGCATCGAGAGTGTGTATATACTCGAATTCATGATATTTTGTACTCATCTCCAACAATCTCTTACTCAGCTTCTCAGCGTCTTCGTATTTGCCTTGGTCGAGTTGGGCAGCCGCTAGTCCATTTCCAGAGGCCAAGAGACGCGGATCTCCCGGATCTAATAACCTTTCTCTTACTTCGAACACGTGTTTCAGTAGATCCGCGGCCTTTTCATACTGCCCTAATTGACCATATGACAAAGCAAGATTATGCATGGAGGTTAAAGTCCTTTCGTCCTCCGACCCCCACTTTTCCCGTCTTTGCCTCAATATGAACTCCTGGAGATCTCTCGCCTCTTCCGTTTTGAGAAGTTCACTTTGAGCGCAAGCCAATATGCTCATGGTATTGAGGATTTCGTCTGAGTCGTCATCAAAGTATTCTCGCCGAATTTGAAGCGCATCTGTCGATCTTTGTTCCGCAAGTCCGGCATGCCCTTTCCTTTCGACTAGATACCAGGCCGTGCGTACCAGTATAATCGCGCGACTTAATCGAGATTCTTTGGAGCTAGCCGTGTGAAGTATCACCTCGTCCGCGTGAGACATTAAGGCCTCGCAGATCGGCCAATGTTGCTCTTGGTTTTCTGCCATTGGAAATCGATGCGCCACCCGCTCAATCGCACTCTCCTTCCATAATTGGTCACAACCTTCGCTACGAAGCCAATGCCGCATTGCTGTCTGCACAAGTCTGTGCATCTCGAATACATTCTCTCTGGTTTCTGCGCGGATCAGAGAGAAGCTAATGAGAGGATCAATTTCCTCGCAGAAAGAAACATCGTCATCATCTCTTTGTAGCAGAAACTGTGGGATACCTTGCCGATTGATATACGACATAAGCGATAACAAATTAGCTGAGCCTGGGGTCTTTTCACGGATCTGGCGGAAGGATAACTCCCATGATGTTATCACTGCATTTGGTACCGCTGGATCTCGCCTCAAGTCCCCTTTGCCCTTGTTAAGCAGAGTGGCTTGGTCCTCATTACTGCGACGGAATTTATTGAGGTATATGGATATTGAAACCTGGGAAACCGCTTTGATGTACGCACTAGCCTGGGAGATGGCGAGAGGCACCCTCTCCAACTCTGCCACAAGTTCAGAAGCTTCCTCTTCAGTGGCATCTGGCAATCTGTTCCGAAGCAGGCCGACAGCTTCATTTGTACTCATCGGTCGCACTTCTAGGGGCGTGCCGTTCTGTCCATTCAGGTCTAGCGCACAAGTGCGATCGCGAGTCGTGATGAGCACAGCCCCGTGTTGCACTCGCGGCAAGAAATCCAGCAAGCGGCGCTGCACAGACGTTGCGCCAGTCTCAGGATCTCGTTCTGGTAGGTGCAATAACACGGTAGCGTCGTCCGCATTGTCGAGGATCAACAGCCATCGACCATTGTCCGGATTTGCGAGCCATTTTGACACCAACTGGAGAATGTCGACCTTGCCGTCTCCAGTCCCAGGAATCTCTACTGTCGTGGCGATTTCTGTATATGACTGTTCGAACCTCGCCTTGTCGCTCGCATGGACCCAGAAAGTCGAGATCTCAGGCAACCGCTCTTTTTGTCGATATGAGTATTCGATGGCAATTTGCGATTTTCTGGCAGCAAAGGTCAGCCCAATTCTCTGAATAAAGGGTGAAAAGAGGTCTGCGTTCTACCCTATGCCACCGAGACCATACAGCGACGCCCAACTTTGTGATATTGGGTTCGCAAATTCGGACTCAAGCTGTGCCAGGATGTCCTCGCGACCAACAAACCCAGGATCTTTCGAGAATGGAACGGTCGAAAAAGTCCTCACACTCCCTCGAACAGGTTTTAAAGACAGTTGCATCTATCATACAAAAGTCAGTCATGCTAGGAGAATTATATGATCTTGGTTGGCTACGTACGAGTTGGAGAAAGGATCTGAGAAGCGCAAGCCGTCACCTGCTTCCGATTGGATTGAAGGTAATTCTCAGTGACCGTCTTCACCCTTCCCATTTCCTTCCACTCCTCTAGACCCACAGTCTGCAGGCCATGCTGTACATTGAAGCGAAAATAGATGTCCTGGTCCGGAGATCGGTGTTCCATTTCCTCTTTGACCTCTTGAGCCACCTTCTCAGTGTCAGTGGACATCTCCTGGAGCGTCTTGAACAAAGGTTTGATCGATCTCCCAACATCGTGAGAACCCATCATCCCCGTTCCGATACTGACAATGCAACCTACACTCCTCGAGGGCCAAATGTGCATCGTCTCCTCGCGAAGTGCCTGCGTGGGGTTGTTGTATCCTAGACCGCCATCCACAAACGTTCGAGGAGGATTGCCGATTGAGACTGGTGGAAAATAAGTGGGTGCTGCGGATGTAGCGAGGCAGGCCTCCCAGATTGTCATATCTTCAGATACAACCCTGGGGCTTTCGTAATTGCGGAATCGGAATGGATGGCGGGGTTTTTCGGAATTCACGCAAACAAAACTTGACGTTGTCAATAATATGAGCGAGAAAAACTGGAATGGAATGGGCTTACACTCTGCACCCCTGACCAGATTGAGATCGCATCATCTCATTCCCCGTTGCATTATTTCCAAGATTCTCTTCTCACAAGACGTTTGATAGCGGCTTCAAAAGGTGCTGGATCGAAGCGTTGGTCGCCTTTCAGGGCACTGTCTCTGTGGTCAATAGGGTTCAAAAGGGGCAAAAATTTAGGCCAAGTGACGGATAAGGAAGCATAATAGCAACAAGGGGAAGGCTCCGGAAAGTACATACTTTTTGGCCTTGCCAAATATGCTTCCCGATACCATACCTTCAACGGGGAATATCTCTGGAGCCATACTCAGATATGCATTTATGCAAGTCTCTATGTCCATTCGGAGGACTCCTAACATGACAGCAATGAGTCTAAGGAAGTCAGCGAGGTTGCGTTGACTTTTCTGCTTTGGCCACAATAGGTGGACTGCTCAAAGAAAAGTAGGTAACAGCTGCATTAGCTCAGAACTCCACAGCTTCGTTTAAGTAAAGCAAGGGATATTGCTTCTTGGGCACAAAGAGCAAAATAGAGTCACCGAATCCGTGGAGTTCGCGTTTGAGGTTTAGGTTGTAGGAATGCCCGCAGCCCTTGTGAGCGCGAACTTCCACATTGAACGACAGCCGGCCAATCGGCGACGCGCCAGGTAGACTTGAACTGGACAGAGAAAGTGGCCAATGAAAGATTGATTGGGGTTGAAAGGAGACATACCCTCCAGTTGACGTGCCAGCAATCATGTCAAAGTAATCGCATGGTCGGGGAGAAGCAGTCTCTCCAGCAGACACTGGCTCCTTTCTCTGGACGGCCACCAGCAGATTTTTAAGGATATAAAGGCTCGAGAGCCCCCTGATGCCACCGCCATCTGCATAGAGTCAGCTCTGGAGTACGTCTTTTCCATCCCGAGAACACCCTACCGAGCGAAAGCAGCCGGAGTGGTGGCTCCGGATCCGACATAATCTGAAGGAAATAACTCCCAACACTTGCGAAACCCTGGATAAATATTGTGATATGTGCCAGATGCCTGACGATCTCGACAAAGTAATCAGAGCTGGGAGGAAAGCAGGGGAAGAGCGGAGGCCCTTTTCCACTGCCCATTGGAACTCCCCACCACACCTCATGCATGGTACACAGCCTCACGCCTCGTTCGGTCTAGCGGCGGCGGCTCCGGACGACAGCGATAGGCGAGAATAATCACTCGGCATGCAGAACGGCACTAGGTATATCTCCCCGAAGCGAAGGTTGCAGCCTTCCGCAGCGAACATTCCAGACCAATCAATACGGACGTAATGACTGCAACTAGTCGATCTTGCCCAGGTAACATAACTTTCGCCGGCGGCATTTGCCCATTACCGAGGAAGCTTAAAAGAAAACGAGGACTGGTACGTCACCGCTTCACGGTCACACTGCTGCCTACTCAGGGCCCCACGCAGTGGGTCTGAGCAGGAAACCCTGCCAAGACTTATTTTTTTGGTGTATTGCCCGATATATAATATTCACACCCTACGTACATATAATCCTTAACAAAAATGCGCAACTACGATGGCCTTTTTTGGAATTCTTGAAAAAAAGTCGAATAAATAGTCAAATAGGCCCTCGTCAAATTAGAAGCTGTGGTGCAGTAGTTAAGAAGTAAGCTTCTAATTCCATTTCATTAAAAAACTCAGCTAACTTAGCTATAGCAGCGGTACCAATACTCAAGAACGCCGTACATCTTAACAGACGCGTAGACACCATACAGGAATTACCCTAAAGTACATAAATCCTCGGGGTAACCGCTATAGTACTCGCCGGACCAACGGCACGGCGTATTAAGGAAAATATCGTAGCCTCGCTAATCAGTTCATTACTTCGATTAGACGCCGTAGTCTCCCCCATTTTTGAACGACCAGGCTTATAAGAGTCGCCGTGGCGATGCATACAGATAAGTAAGCAAGTATATATGTATGCATGTAAGTAATTATATAGCTACCGAACTTGCGGAGAGCAGAGCGGAGAGCGAAGCGGAGATAATTCATCCTTTTGGTGTGAAGTCAGATATTGGTAGCGGCGACATCGATAAATAAGAATATCTCGCACGACGTCGGAGTCTCTTATAGATATATAGAACGTAGAAAAAGACGTCTTTAAATGCAGAAAGGTCTACGTCGTCGTTATGAACGACCTAATCGAATATCGCTTGGTCATCTCCTCCGTACTTTTATACCCGGCAGCCCGGGAACCAAATATTTGAATTTTTGAATTTCTTTCGATCCGAACCATCAAAAGTTTTTAGATTTCGCCATTATGTAGAGGAAGGATGTTACTATAAGGCATAGAGAGGTTAATATCTGAAGTTCGAAGATATCTCGCCGTCGCCGCTATAGAGAAAGTTGGGTGCCTAAGTATCCTCAATATATTCCACACCCACACGAGCTCGTTCTAGGCGTGCCAACCGCGTTAATATCATTTAAGATATATATACTATAATCCCTTCAACTCATGAGCGAAGCGTATTCGAGTTGATATATATTTCTATAGAGAGCGTATCTCGAGTACTCGACTTTCTAACCAAGGGTAATATAACAAATCTACTTTAGCAATTTCTTAACCCAGTTCGTTACATGATCTTTCAATAGTGCTGAATACGATACGCTATCGTCTAAGGTTTTCCTAATAAAGATTAGTCGGCTGAAGGTGGATACTATAAGTATTAGCGGAGATCGCGGTCTCGGATCAGCTTATGCGACAACAATAAGTCATCCGATCCTAATAAAAGGCTTAAATACTTGATCAGCGACCTCGATAGGCCTATTCGCCCCGCGATTAACTTCAAAGGAGTATATGATAGTCGTGGAAAAATCGTTGAAAGTCGCGAATTTCGTATTTCGGTCAATTATTGCGGGTGCCTTATACAAAATAACGATCAATATAGCGATTCCAGGGTTTCCTACTCAGACTCTAAGGGAGGGGTATGCCGTAATGAGCTTGCGATATGATTGGCCCCCGAAGCGAGGCACGAGTGTAGGGCTGGCCATAGGTACCCCGGCTAGCCGTGAGTCTGAATTACTGAGACTAACTGCTGCCACAAAAATGCAGTGTATCAGAATCCACTCCAGGCCTTTTCCAAATTGCGCTCTGTAGTCTCCTACGCGCCTTCATTAGACTTGTGCGAAGCACATGAAGCCCAAAATAAAAATTGCATAGTCATCCAAGGAGCGCAAGTTCATACAGAAACACCACATTCAGCGCGTTTCTGCATTTGTGTGTTTCTTCACGTTTCTTTTGGCATGGCCGTCTGTTAAATCGATCTACTCGCACAAACTTCTTCGATCCATCATGGCGAGCTTCACAGCGGAAGCACATTTCACTGCCTGCTGGGCCAACACCTGAAGAATCCCTGCCGTATACATCATAGATATCATCTCCGCGGCGTCTCGGTTTAGCCCTACAGATTTGCCTCCAAGCAGAGACACTCCAGCGCCCACCTGCAACTGGACCAGTCTCGGATCCGGGGGTAAGTGCGAGCAGATCTGGATCCGGCGCTTTCTTCTCCTATTAGAGGTGCATCAGTAAAGATAACTAAAATCCTCAACATTCAAACCTCGAAACTGGCTTTGACTGAAGCCTGACAGTGTACTGGGGAACTGACGAATACTGCTCAGGCACGTGAGTCCAAGCATGTTTGGCGTACACGAAGCATTGTTCGAACCCTATCTGTACGTTTGACGAAGCCAATTGAACATCCATCTCACTTCCAATCTCGTCATCCTGAAAGATGTTGTAAAAGTCCAGTTCGAAGACGTTCGGGTCTCCGAGAGTACTTAGCCGGCAGTGTTTGATTGCAAGCTTCATATGCCCGAAGAATGAGATATTTCTAGCTTTGAAAGATCTTCAAGGTCTGCCCAAGCCAACAATGACCATCTAAAGCCGTTGGTAGCCTACCTTCCGTACTGATGACTTATGTGAGGCCACGGCGCGAGACTTGCTGTGGGCCATGCCGTTCGGGAACACCACGAATCCGGGCCTTCGACCCCATTTCTACCCCGGCCGATAGCAGCATTCCTATTCCATGGGCTGTCTGGGGAATCAAGCTGGATTCATGTGCGGAGACTGCTCTCCCGAGTCCCGGACCGTGACATACCGCGGCCCAACGTTCTCCGCGGCTCCAAATCTTAGAACTCTGGAGCACGAGAAATACTTGTGGAGGAACCTCTAACCAGCTCAGATCTACCCCAACCTTACCTAAACAGCCTTGATGTATGCACACTTGGGGGTATAGAGCTCTTCCGCGAGCTTCCGCGAGGGCGACTAGAGGGTATAGAGCCGCAGGCTATCACGAGGAATCCTTTATACTGGGCATGCTCCCCGGCCGTTAAGTTCCGATCGCATCCGACTCCAAAGGACGAATCGTAGTTTGATCAGTGCTGTTTGCTGTCTTACCGCTGCTCATTCAGTACCCCAGCTTTTCCCATCTTCTCTCGTCGCACTAGTGAGAAGGAACGAAGGTACTCCATCCTCCCGCTCGCTCTCAGACTTGCCTCCCCCACAATCAACAGAGTTTCACCTTCAACGCCTCACTTTGCATATTGACAATACTACTTGAGAATTTTACGTCGTAGTAGTAATCCTAGCTAGATACCAAGACTAGTCTTACCTCACATCCTCTCGCTTCAGCGGGTGAAGGAACATACCCTTCTTAGTCAATCAACGCGCTCAAATCTCCATTCCGGGTCAAAGACAGATACGCACGACATGTCACTCCATCACCACGTTCTCGCTATCCCCGGCGGCGCTGATCTACCTCCTGAGTTTCATCCAATCCTAGCCAGCAACATGGCGGAAGAATGGCAATCCCGCAGCCCAAAACCTTCGCCGATCCAGTATAGGACACAGTCCCGGCTTAGGTGAAGCGCTGCAATGCCAAAACCAACGGTAGCGACAAAACCGACACTTTCATTCAGCCACCCTCCGAGAAAGCCAGCACCTACACCTACGCATACTGCATACTGCGAGAATCACTGAACGATCGTGAGGCCACCACCGAGGACTTCAATGCCTTCCTCTCGATAGCTGCACCCATGCGCTCCCAGAAGAGGGGCTATTGCATCTTCGTGCCATCTTCCTCGTTGACGCATCTGGCTCAACGCTTCAGCCTGACCAGAAGATCAAATTCGAAAGGGAAGTCCTGCAACACGCCTCCAAGCTAATGCTCATGGCACTCATAGCACTACATCTCGCCAAAAAGCTTGTCGCTGTCAAGGTTCTCAAGAAAGCCAACCTCGAGGCATTCAGTGCAGCGGCCGGGAAGCGTATATATGGTGGAGATCGAATGCCTGAGGGCATTCCAGAGTGGTTGAAGAAGAACTAGGCGGAGTATCGCGCTTGTGTCGCTCAGGGTAAGGGGAGTTTTGCTGAGAGGATGATTGAGAAATGTCCGGGTACCTTGGGAAGGTAGGTTAATACTGAATCCACTAAATTGTGAATAGGCATAAGCTAAAGTTTGGTCTGTAGCGGCGAAGGCAGGGCTTGACGAAGAACCTTGCTACAAATTGGTGTGGTATTTCGCCGCTGTCGATAGCTTAGAAGACGAAACCATCAGTCGCGTTCTCACTGATTATCGCGAGAAGGATTAAATGGACTATGACAGCAACAACTCAGTATTGAAGAAACCACTCCCATGACAGCGCTTGCAAAGCACGTCACAATCCTTGACGCAATGACCCTGGAAGAAATCCTTGGGCCCTCGGCAAAACGCATCGAAGCCATCGAAAACGAAGTCTTGGCCCGAATCTGGGTTAAGCAAGGTGGAGAAAACTTCAATGATCTTTGCATGATGCATGGAGGTGTCGAGGAAGTTTGGAGGATAAAGAGAGTCCTTTTGTAAGCAAGATGCCGGAGGACAACCTCCATACCGTCGGGCATAATGAAAAGCAAATTGTTCTTGATCTTGCGAGGTTCGGGATGGCTGTGGGAAAGTTTGTGGATTCGGTATCTGAGGGGGTTTCCATGAGGATGTGGTAGTGGCGCTATGTCAGTTAAGCGCCAGTGGTCTGCCATCACAAATGCTGGCTGTACAAATGGAAAATGTTTATGACGGAAAGTAATGACTAGATATCACGATACTTGACAACAGGTGCCTCCTGCATCTTTAGGGGAGTGTTTGTAGCTTGAGATGGTGATTGACCAACACGCAGAGCCCTCTGCTTCAATAGACGCGGCGACATCAATCTTTTATAAGTGGTGATGCAGAAGTGAAGGCCGGAGAGGAGTCTTGGCGCTGATTCAACGCTAGCCCGCATCCTGTTAGCTCCCGCCAAGCTCGAAGCTCAATCTCCTGGAAAAACTTGACAACCTTCCACCTCATCCATCTCCTCCGCCCCAAGCACCATCAAACGACGTCGTCAAACACATCTCCACTCCTCAATTGACATCTCACAATCTCAACCATGTCTTCGGCACGATTCATGGCCCCCAAGGTCGCCTCAATGCTCGGCTCCGCTTCTGCCGGTGCCGCACGCCCTGCGCTCCGTAGCACTACTAAGCTGCAATTCAACAACCCCCAGCGAGCCATCTCAGGTACGTATCTCCCTGGCTCTATACTGGACTTCAACCTTGTCACTGCTAGAAAGTCATTATGCTCATTGACACGTTCTACCGACTAGGCATGGGCCGCTCTCTCCAGCACAACAATGCCGCCAAATCTCCCTTCCAAACCCTCAAGCGTCAACAAGTCAGCAACGCCTTCAAGGCTTCCTTCGCGCCTCAAATGGTCCGTCCATTCTCCTCGGAGCTCGCTGAAGCCATGGTCATTGCTGGCGGGAACATCGGTACCGGTATGGCTACAATCGGTCTTGCTGGTGCCGGTGCGGGTATCGGAACGGTCTTTGGGGCTTTGATCACCGGTGTGGCTCGCAACCCAAGCATGAGGGGACAGTTGTTCGCATATGCCATTTTGGGTTTCGCCTTCGCTGAAGCTACCGGGTTGTTCGCGCTCATGGTGGCATTCATGATCCGCTTCACTTAAAGAGATGGTTTAGCCTGATATATTGCTGGAGGATGGTTGGTGTGTGGGATCCTCTGGCCGATATTCATCTTCGTGGATGCGATTGTGGCGGGGTGGAAGGTGTGCAGATATTGTGGCATAGGTCGAGCTTCAATCATTGTAATTCTACTCATTAGACATAGATTCGCTAAGAAGATGTCAATGAAAGAGCAAGATCTTGTCATGAATGCTGCATTTAACTTGAAAGAGGAGGTAGCACGAAGTAATGCTGAAGACAACACGATCTGTGCCCGCAAAAACAATCAAATTGTCCTTCATTGACGAAATTTTGAATAGGACCCGGCAAATTCCCTGTACCAATCCCACAATTGGCCACAGGCGACATCGAAAAGATCGGTCTATCTAACGCAGTATTGTCGTTATGTTGGATCATTGTCGATACGTCCTGTTCACCTACAAAGCTTCTAAAAAATGGTTCATGGAGACCGTCGAAGGGGTCTTCGTGGGCGGTAGCTGGATGGCATCAGTTCTCGCCTCTAGTCCAAGGCAAACGCTGGTCTATCCAATCGTACTTTGTGTCTCCCGCCTTATGCGAAACACGCTGTTTACGTCTCCCCTCGTTGAGATTCTGAGGACCCACCAGATGGAGAGAGCTCTCCTGCTCTACCCAAGAACCCCCAGCAACTCAGCTATTTAGGCTGTCCAGGGGCTGATCCAGGTTGCTACCAGGGAATGCTCGCTGCACATATCTCTACTTCTCAGTACTGACTTAGCGTGGTCAATCAAAAAGCTCGCGCATAGATTACCATAGCAGTATACGCGGTCTCTCAATTACCCACTCGCTTGAAGCGGGAATTCAGTAGGAGTAACTGTCGGCTATCATTCCATCATTTTCTGTGATCTTCCTCGTGCTGATTAGTCCATGCTGGTTAAGCACAACCCCGTGGTGCAGTTCATCTAAGATATGTTTCCTCAAATTCTTCTCCTGCTGGTGGTTTCCTTTGGCTTCACTGTTTCGGCCACAACATCTCAACCAACAGAAGACAGCGCATTGAAGCTCTCAGCAATACCCAATATTGTGGAGCCAATATTTCCCTCAAACGCGTCCGTCCCAACATCTAACGCGTCTGCAGAAAATGGTTTCACGATACGCTGCGATGGCGAGGCTTATGGCTACAATCCCAACATCCTCGACTGCGAAGACGCAAAGGAATACTTGCTCCCCGATGCGAGCACATGGACATTTGGTGAACGCCACACCGGCTTACCCGCAGACATACTGCCTCTTCCATATTTGGTCATGGGTGACAGAGGGCTCTGCTACGTCCAAGCAATTCTGATTGGGGACCATACCACAGCCAAGGCGTCATTAAATATGCTGCGTCGAGCTGCAGCAGCTCTTGTGGTGCAATGCGCAACCAGTGTTGTATCGCAAGGTGGTATCGCGACAAACATAGGTAAGAGTGAAGCCAGACTCATTGCAAATAATCTTTTACAAGCTCACATACTGATCTGCATCCCGTGGCTGACACTTGTAGGTGGTGACAACAATCTAGCTATAATACTTGGGGCATACGAAATGCCGGTTACCTGCCGCGGAACACTCGCGACGTGGGAGTCATGCAGAGACGTTCTTTACGACATGCCTGCCGACAAAGTACGACGAGTATTTGGTCCCGGCAGCGATCCGGCCGTTACGGAAGACCTTCCTTACAACATCGATTCATGTATGTGCATTGACCCACTTCTTCGCAAGCCGTGTCCCCTAACGAAAATCTCTCGTGAAATAAGCGGATCTGAAATGTTCCGCCAATATATTCAGTGCCGGTAAATCTGATGTGTCTTCATTCTACGATATATGGAAAGCCGTGACCGCCTTGTTTTCTGTTTGCGCACGGCATGGGAAGGCCGGTAGTGTTAGGGGGCTTGGTATGATTTCGGACAACTCGACGGAGCAGCAAAGAATAATCCGACTGACATACTGGCCCAGGTGAACATGGGGACGTGTTCCTCACGATGACCGCAAGCGGGAGACTGGAACTGCCGAGCAATTCTTCCCGAGGATTCTCTTCCTAAGAGATCTTGAGTAGACGTGACTTTTGGAAGAGTACGTGTAGTGGTGCTCGCGTCTGGGCAGAAAATGAGATAAAGCACGGCATTTAGCCAATCCTTCAAGAATCGCAGTCATGTTACAGAGTTTTGTTCTGACCGCAGCTGATGTCTTGAGCGGAACCAATTTTTGCAGCAGAACAGACGGCCCAGAGAAAGAGATCATGATACTTTGATAAAAAGTGGAAACGAATAACAAAGGTACAGGGACAGCGCGGTCTTCGGTATTTCCCCAAACCCGGGGTCTTCCCCACAGGCGCGGACTTTTCCGCGGTCTCAACAGCTTTTGATGGCAAGATGCAGGAGGAAGGAATGCCCGGACTGAATATATGGCACTGCATCTACTTCGACAATGGCTTTGGCATACTCGACCCCTCCACGATGATATCCCATTACCCTCCAGTGTGGGTCGTGCAGCAGTCTCGCCTGATAGACCATCCTGCTAATATGGCTGATCTGGCGATAAATGATGATATACATAGTGACCCAATCGAATGAGTAAGTGACTATGGAGAACCCGTGAACCAAGCCTTTTCCCTCTCCTTTCAACCTGGGTCAACCTGGGCCAATGATATTATGCTCTCAGATTTTGAATTCCACGCCGCAGGACCATCTCTTTTGTCAACATCAAGTGAATTGTTCCAGCCACCGTGTTTCCTAGCCATCTGACGTTCTACTGTCTTAGCCCTAAAGGGGTTAAAAAATTTAATTTATCCTTCCTGAATGATTTCAACAGCTTCACCATCTCGTCTCCAACTCAACCATTTTCCTAGACCTCCAGACCACCGCAATGATAGCCATCGCGTTTCCCCTAGGCTTTTTTGTATCGACAAGTTGGAATTCAGGGTCCGCCGGAATACGTTTTCAAATGCCTTTGCCGTCCTCTCGTTGCTGTGTAGTCGACAAGCATGGATAGGTCGACGTCCTTATGCTCAACATCATCCATCACGTCAGTAACCATTTCAAGTATTCAAAGAGGAGTCAAGAAGGAACAACGCATCGACAAAACTCCTACCACTCACTGAGGGAGTTTCTCAGTCCATCTTGTCTCAGGCCCATCCTTCAACAAGAACATAAACAGCACTACCTTCGATCCACCCTTCATCGCCGGAACAAGACCTTCCAAAATGCGAACCGCATACTTGTCGCTCCAACCATGCAAAATCCATCTCAAGAAATCGATATTCGCCCCCCTCACCAGCTGCTCGATAAAGAAGTCATGTTGCACGAACTCGACTCTGCCCTTCTAGTCCTCCAGCAATGCTTTTCCCTCATACCCAATCGCATCCTCAAAGCCTTGCACGACAAACCTGGCATCTTTTGTAGCCGGAGCCAGAGCCTTTGGCACAGCCCCCTGACCTCCACCCACACCAACCACGACCGCGCCTGGCCGATCGACCAGACCCCACAAACACCCATTCACCGAATGCTTCAAATACCAGCCTCAAAAGAACCATACCATATCATGGCACGTTCGTAGCTTTCAGCTCTTCCCGGATGCTTCGCCAGATGCTAAAACAATCCCACACCCAGCTCATCGGCCAAAGTAAAAGGCGCTTCAGTTGGCTCGCCCCTGTCACCAAATGGCCTCACCGCATCTGTCACCCTCGTGGCGGGTTGTCATATCTCCTATGCCATCATTGCGACGGCGTCTTTCAGATATGACTCTGTAGCTAAGAGCTGGGATGACGCTGTATGGCGTACACAACCAGGAGGATGCTCTGCGAAGGCCATTGCGTGGCGGATAAAGCGCTCGATGAGTTGCTCGGATCGGCCGCTTTTCTCTGCTATCTGCGCAAAGGTTGCGGAGCCGTCGAGAGGGACGCAGTCGGCTAGGTTGAAATCGTTGATGGCGCCAAGAGAGGACTTCGTCAGTTACACTCCTTCAAACGCGCATTCAGTCCAAGAACGTCAAGCAGATAAATTCGATGATGAGAAATGGGGAAAACATGAACGGCTCGTATGATCTCTGTCAGAACTCCCACAGGCCCAAGAGCCGTCTCTCAAGTTCTGGGTGGGAATTACCAACAACTCAGCAAGCTTCAACCAGAACCGGTGGTAGATTCTTCCAAAATTTCCTTGTCATCGCAAGGAAGTTCATGAGTAATACTACAACGAAATAGTCGGTTCGACCAGATGTTGCAAGTCTGAGGGAAGGCTTTTTGTCACACCTTTTTGATCAACCCCACGGTGAACTGCATCATGCATACAGGCCGAGAATCAAGGACCCCAACCGAGGACCAATGAATATGTATGCTCCTTTCTTCTCGATGCTCGAGAGAAGTCCTGAAGTAGCATCTGGCCCAAACTACGTTCCGATCCCATCTGCCTAACCCCGGGTCTCCAACAACACATGCGATCATGATCAATCATATCGAAAATACTCTCTTTGTCGATGAGCGACGGCAAAATGCCAGCGCAGTGCCTGTTCCGCTCCAGATCCTTCTATGTCATCACCCTAGAACCGTCCCCAACATCGGACACACACATCTCCGCCGACGATGCAGTCCTACGCAACAAACCCGAACGAGCCCTGCCAAAACCCCCACCACGGACGCGCGGACTCAGCCTTCGCAAACCACCGACACACTCAAGAGTCCATACCTCACCACCTCTCCTCTAACTTCCCGAAGAGCCTCTTGTGCATATTCTGTTTCGAGGACACCCCGGAAGGATCACAGGAGTCGACGTAGGAAGCACTGTTGCATGAGATGACTCGTTATCGTACCGGTATCCTTGGCTACTGATTTGATTAAAACACACCCAATTGTATCCTTCCAAAACTTTAGAACTGCTCGGACTCTCTTGGATTCCTTGTTCCGGTGAAGAAAGGGAAACGGATCTCTTTCCAATCCAAGGAACTAATGTTAATGGGTCGCCCAGTCCAGTCCGGTGCTAGCATCCCAAGTAGTTATCAAAGAAACGCAAGTGCTAGAGCGCAGTAGAAACACCTTCAAAAATTGCTGCTTGCGGATAATGCATGTACCCGTACGGGAAGGATACCAGAGTAAAAGCAAGCCATGAAGCCATCCATCTACCTTTGATTGACTCGAGCTTTTTTGGACGCAATGCCAAAAGGCCAGTGGCTGCATGACACCAAAAACCCCGAAGAGTAGGGATATTTTTAAGCCTTTGTTGAGAACGTGCTCGCAGGGTTGAACAACTGCCGGGGTCATGACAAATATCTCAGTCGTCGTAAATCCAGTGGTACGACGCCGCAAATCCTTCGGCGAAAAAATACAGCATATCCATCTTGACCGAGCCTGCTACACTTATCTAACAGAAATTTTGCAAAGATGCAGTAGACCAGACGCAAGCATCCCCGGCAACAGCGGAGCGAAAGGGGTATATTCGCCGTCAAAGCGATCAGAGGTGTCCTGCCGAGTGTGCGCGCCGTGATGGTCCCATTGGATTGAAAGCTGCTCGTTCCCGTCGAACAAAAGATCCATACAGAGAGTGTACCAGCATCCTCTCAAGACGCGGGACGATCACCTCAACAGACTCGACGCCCACGATGCGTCCAGAGGAGAAGTATGTCCAGGAAGGGCCGCGGTAATCGGAGTGAAGGATATTGATCGCTTCGAACACGTCATGTCGATACCTCTTCTTTCGAAAGATCGGGTTTGAGTAAGTGGTACTGGCTTGGCTTCCACTGTGTCAAAACATTCGAGGGACTTTCACGAGGCGTAGTATCCAAATATGTGCACTCAACGCCCGGCCTAAATCGTATTCGAGGTGTGGGTACGTAAGACCCCCCAGGGAAGAGACGGCTTGATATATGGGAATAGAATGTTGGATGACACCGACCCCATGCCACGGCTGACCCGAAAGGAGTCAATTGATGTCTAATATTTCTAATTAGAAAACCATCTCACACAAAGTGCGTGCCCGGAAGTCACCGCGGTAAGTAAACTCCAAAGACGCCTTTATCAATAAAAAACTGGAAAATTAGCCGACGGGAATGTCTCCACCGGATCCCTGTCGCATACCATTAAATCAATCCAGGTATTCCATCACCTCTTCACCCAAAATAACAAGACAAAATCAGTGTTTTGGTCGTGGAGGGACCTATCTAATGATCCCTCGTGATAGGTACATATACACAAGGGCGATGCCGCAGCCTCTCACCTGCTGCTTTAGACGCTCTTCTTAACTACCAGCGTCAAAAACCGTGGCTGTATCAAGACGAATTGGCGCGGTTCTTGAAAGAGCAGTGGGATGTCGAGGTCCACAAGTCCACCGTCTGCAGGGCTCTGAAACAGGCTGAAGTCACTAGCTGTGATAGATTTGCGGTAGAGCATTTCAAGCAGAGCACTGCAGGCTACATATTTGACGGCGAAATTAAGGCATTTGACTATGGAGATAACAGAGTAATTACAATGAAGTACTACGTAATATCAATCAAAATCCTCCACCTTCTCTATGACCTTCTCCAGATCCAGAGGGTCCCTGATCATTGGTGGCCGTCTTGGCCGTTTAACGAAAATTAACGGTTTTCCGAGGCATTGTAACACCACCGTATTCGTGTTTGGGCTATACAGAAGCTTCAAAAATATGGAATGAGCTGGTACAAGAGTGGCAAGTACGTTCTCTACAATTTTCTATGAATGGCGCTAACAAAAAGTCGGAGGCGGAGCTGAATCAGCTTTGCCAAGCATTCTTTTAGCGTGTGCAGAAAACGTTGGAATACTTGGCACTGAGATTCTCACACACACCCCACCAAAAAATAGTACTGAGTAGATGAATCTTCTCCCATATCGCATTCTACCACCTTCCTCATCATATTTGAAGCTCCTGTATATCTCGCTTAGCCAATTGTCTTCCAGGGCTGCACGTTCACGGGCGGCTTTGGCATGAGGGCCTTCAGGTCTGGGAGCGGGGGTAGCTGCGCTTGGCTGACTGTTGCTGGGGCCCGGCTGGCTATCCTCAGCAATCGCTTGGGCACGGGAGGACGCCTTCTTAGGCCTCTTGGACTGTCTGGCCGGAGGGGAGGTTGGGGGGGGGGCCCCTGACTGCGTTGATTGGGAAGCATTTCGAAAAACTAAGGCAAAACACCAAGGATCGGCTAAGCGAGATATACAGGAGCTTCAAATATGATGAGGAAGGTGGTAGAATGCGATATGGGAGAAGATTCATCTACTCAGTACTACTTTTGTGGGGTGTTTGGAAAAATCTCAGTGCCAAGTATTCCAACGTTTTCTGCACACGCTAATTATTTAATCGCCACAGCTTGACTGGGGGCTAGTGATGAGGAGAGGCACAGCACACACTTATGGCAGGATAGCCGAGATTGCCATGTTGGAAGAGCCTTGAATAGGCGGTGTCCCCCCGTTTCTTGCTCTTCATTCTTGTTCCTCTCGTCGCAAGAAGAGGTTTTTTGGAACGCTAATTATTTAATTTGCAATTCATAATTACTCGGAAAATACGGCACGGATATCTCTCCACTAAATCCCTGTCGCATACCATTAAATCAATCCAGGTATTCCATCACCTCTTCACCCAAAATAACAAGACAAAATCAGTGTTTGGTCGTAGATATCAGCCCGAGTACCGGGCTAGAGTCACCGCAAACATAGACCCACGCCGTCCCCTTGCCGCTGCGACACACACCATCAAACAGCGCGCTCGTCCTCGCCCGCCGTGCCGCCAGCCGGCCTTGTCGAAAACCGAGCGGGTCACGGAAATCTCTCACCCTTCCGAAGCTCCCATTAAAAAACCCGTTCCATCCCAAATCAAGTTCTGCGAAAGGTCCTATTTCCCAGTCAGCGACCCAAAGTCCTCGCCGATAGGAGCCGTCCTAGATCTAGCAGCCTAGAAAACTCTCCCCGGCCACCCGCTAGCCGAAAAGCCGGCGTGTGATTCCGCCGACGACGTCCCCGTTCAAGCTTTCGAAGATATCCAGGGGCGATGTCACCGCCGTACCGTCGGCGTTTGGACCCGTCTGTTGGAAAGCATGCCGCAGCACCGTAGTGCGTTGTAGCTACCCCCTCACGGTGGCGATGAGGATGTGGCACCGGCGTGGTTTGGGCATGGTACTGGTACTCGAGGCCGAGATCACTCTTGGATGGTTGGTCGATCCGTAACCTTCTCTTCGGATTCGATGAGACCGGCGCTGAGGGCGAGCGCGACGTCGTGTTCGGAAAGAGTAGAAGCGAAAAGAGAAGAAGCGAACAGAGAAGAAGCGAACAGAGAAGAGGCGAACAGAGAAGAAGCGAACAGAGAAGAAGCGAACAGAGAAGAAGCGAGAAGAGAAAAAGATATAAAGAAGATAATAGAAGAGAAAAAGCGAGAAGAGAAAAAGCCAAAAAAGAAAAAGCCAAAAGAGCAAAAGCCAACAGAGAAAAAGCCAAAAGAGAAAAAAGACGAAAAGAGCAAAAGCCAAAAGAGAAAAAAAGACGAAAAGAGCAAAAGCCAAAAGAGAAAAAGCTAAAAGAGCAAAAGAGCCAAAAGAGCAAAAGCGAAAAGAGAAAAAGCGAAAAAAAAAGCCAAAAGAGAAAAAGCCAAAAGAGAAAAAGCCAAAAGAGAAAAAGCCAACAGAAAAAAGCGAACAGAGGCAAACCGAAAAGAGGCAAACCGAAAAGAGATAAACCGAAAAGAGACAAAGCCAACAGAGAAGAAGCGAACAGAGAAAAGGCGAGCGAAAAGAGAAAGAGCGAGCAGAGAAAAAGCCAGAAGAGAAAAAAGATACGGAAAAAAAACCAAAAGAGAAAAAGCCAAAAGAGAAAAAGCGAGAACAGAAAACAGAAAAAGCCAAAACAGAAAAAAACCGAAAGAGAAACAGCCAACAGAGAAAAAGCCAAAAGAGAAAAAAAGACACAGAGAAAAAAGACACCGAGAAAAAAGACACCGATAAAAAGCCAACAAAGAAAAAAACTGAACAGAGAAAAAGGAAAAGAGAAAAAGACACAGAGAGAAAAGACACGGAGAGTTGATAGAAGGGGAGAGATGATAAAAGGGTCCCAATCCCAATCCCCATCCCTCATCCCTCATCCCTCATCCCTCATCCCACACCCCTCCACACCCTCACCCCGCCCTCACCCTCCCAAAATCCAAATCAACATGCCAAACCCCCACAGACAGACAAATCTCCAACCCCTCCGAGACAGCCCCGAGAAGAGATTCGAACGGGGACGTCGGCGTCGCCGACGTCTCGGTGCGCGGATCGGATCGGATCGGAAGCTGGGGGAAGTAATGTTGTATCCAAAAAAAAAAAAGGGGGCAAGTTGGCTGGTGATGGAGGGGGGAGGGAGGGAGGGGTCATGGATGGTGGATCGAGAGAGGGGATTTTCGTGAGGACATGTATGAATAGTTTTGGAGTTGTAATTTTCACGGACTCGATGGTTTGAATCACACGGAATGAATGAATCAATGAATCAATGATCGATCGATCAATCAATCAATCAATCAATCAATCAATCAATCAATCAATCAATCAACCAATCGAAACAAGAGGCCGTATCACTCTTCCAACCTATCCACCCAGCGTGCGCGAAAAAATCTTCAATTCATCCCACCCTCTTCCTGTCAAATAAGCTTTACAAACCCCACCTCGACCAACTTCTCGACATCGAGGTTCATATTCGCCACCTTACTGCCCGTATTACTCCTCAACCACAGGAACGCCGCGAGGACGATCTTCCTGGACATGCCGCTCACGTTGCCCCACCCCCGCACCTCGCGGATACGCATCTGTTCCTTGCCCACGATGTGCACGACCTGGTCATCGTACGCCGCTTGCAAGGAAGCGAGGGCTTGGCGGACGTGTTGCTGTTTGCTGGTGTTTGCGGACTCGGCTGAGATGTTGAAGGGGGCGGTGGTGGGGGGTCGGAAGAGGAGGTGGAGTCTTCGGAGGTGGAGTTGTTGGACTCGGGTGAGGGGGTAGGTGCGGTGGACATGCCGCGGTCGTGGATGATGAATTTGCGGATGTTTTCGTAGATGAGGAGACCGAGGTCGCTGGTTATGACTTCGTCCGCGTAGCCGTGGCGGATGGTGACACGGTAGAAGTCCTGCAGTGTGCTCTTCGAGCTGGTGCGCGTGAAACATCTGGATACGCTGAAACGGTCTTCGGGCGCTACCGTCGGGGTTGAGAGAGGTCGGATGTGGAAGAATACGACGACGGCAGGGGCAGCCTGGAATTTCTGCAAGAAGTGGATGAAGACGGACGGAGTACCATTCGGACTGCCTGTCTTATCGAAGAAGATACCCACGCCTCGAAGCCGGCTGACGGGCGCACCACCCATACTGGACGAGAGGCGCAGTATAGGTGCATCACCATCTTTTTCCGCATCCTTTGGCAATTCCGTCAGTAGCTGCCTAGGAGAGATCCTATCCTCGCCTTCGGCACGCCATTGGTTCTCTTTCCCGTAGCGCCAGAGGACGAAGATACTCGACAATAGAATAGCGAGACAAAGCGTGAACCAAGCGCCGTTGGGGACCTTTGTGAGAGCAGATGAGAGATAGAGACCGTCGAGGGTGCCAAAAACCAGGAAACCGGCGACGACGATCAGGAAGTGCAGGCGCCAGATGATCAAGGCTACGAGGGACACCATGCAGGTGGTGATGAAGGTGACAAGGATGACGCAGACGCCGTAGGCTTCTCCGAGCTTCGTTGTCTAGTGGTTGATCTGGGTCAGCTTCGTTGCGTGATGAGAAAGATGGGGCAATCGGCAAAGAGATAGGTGCGCACATTGCTATACGCCGCTGTGACGCAAATCGTGCCGACCATGAGAATCCAATTGACCCACGGAATGTAGATTTGACCGTGGAAGATCCTCGATGTGTGTTTCATTTTGATTTGTGGGAAGTATGACAACTTGATTATTTGGGACAACAGCTAAATAAGAGTCAGTGTTCCGATGATCGATTTGCGACTAATTCATGGGCTACTCTTACTTGAAAGGTCGCAGTGATCATAGTCTGACTTGCCACAATAGCCGCAAGGATGGCAACGACCAAACTAGGGTAGAACATGCCCGGAGGCACAGAGTTGAAGAAAGGGTTGGAATAGGCACCCTTGTTCTGGCTGATATACGCAGCTTGACCGATGTACTGCGTATGAATCAGAGATTGGAAGACATACATTTATGTCAAATAGGAGAGAGCTTACCGCCAGCAAAAGACATGGAAATCCGAAGCACAACCACGAGAGCTGGATGGCCCTGGACGACAGTTAAGCTTCAATTGACGAGCTAAGCCAGGAATCGGTGCTTACCTCCTGGTAAAAGCACCGAGATCGGCGAACAATGCTTCAACGCCTGTGAAAGCGAGCAGAATGCCTCCAAGGGACCGCCATCCGTCGGTCTTGTTGCGTACAAAGTATGCCCCGGCAAAGTAGGGCGAGAACGCTTTCAGGACCGAGTGGTCAAAGAAGACCAGATTCTTGCCGAGCTTGTCAGTTCATTGGCAAGGTGTGGGGGTGGATGAAGGCAGCTTACGTAGATGCCAAAGGCGAGATTGAAGAGCAGCCAAATGATGACAATTGGCGCAAAAGCACTTCCAATCTTGGATGTACCCAGAGGCTGAATGAGAAAAAGGCAGATCAAGATAGCACAAGTCGTACCGACGATGGTGGATGAGGAGATGTCAGACTTGACGATTTCCAGGCTGCGAGCTTGATTCAATACCCAGGTATAGCGAGCCGAAGAGAGCGTAGAGAGACTACTTACCCCTGAATGGCACCCAGAACAGATTGAGCTGGGGTGAGGACACCATCTAAGATACGGTCAGTCCCGTCAGACCAACAAAGGCCCTTTCAACATACCGGACATGACCAATGACACTCCCAACACCCCCACAACCTTCAACAAGGCCTTCATGAATGCACTCCTCTCCATGAAATTCCTCGCAGACTTGCTGCCGGGGCTCAATTCATTAGTCTTGACCCTCTCCATCTTGATGCCCCTCTCTTCTCTTGGATCGCGTCTCACGATATTTGCCTATGACACCATCACCGTATTAGCATTGCTCCTCACACCTCCCCTCCCCCTTCCGTACTACTTCCCCAACCACAAAGATGACAAGAGCACATACATATCTCGACAACAAACTATAGACAGCGAACGTCCCCCCCTCACCCTCATCATCCGCCCTGAGGACAATGGTAACATACTTGACGCTAACCATCAGCGTCAAGGTCCAGATGATCAAGGAGAGCGCGCCGAGGAGGTCATCCCGGCTGGGCTCGGAGCTGAAGGTTGAAGAGTAGACGTAGAGGGGGGAGGTGCCGATGTCGCCGTAGATGACGCCAATGGATTGGTACGCGAGCCTAAAGGGAGGGGAGGGAGATGTTAGATCGGTAAAGGGGAACAAGTCGACTGGGTTCATGGGTTGTGGAAAGAGGAAGCCTGACGGGAGGGATCGAGGGACGTACCAGAAGAGGTATTTGCCTCGGAAAGTCTGGGGCTCGGTGTCAGCGAGAGGTGGTCAGATGTGAGATAGAGTCAGCGTACCTGCTTCTTCCTCACATCCCTCCCATCCTCTTCTTCCTCGACTTCCTTCTCCTCCGTGCTATACCTGCTCAAGCCCGGCTTTTCCAACCGCTGCTGGTGCGCGTAGGCACCAGTGCCGACGGATGGGATGCGATCGACCGCATCATGAGCGATGTGGATGTGACTTGACGATAGGGGGGAAGTGTTTGCATGATTGGGTTTTTCTATGTACACAAACAAACACCGAGAGGTGGAAAGGAGATAGGATAGCGGGGCCCGCGGGGAATGATGGATGGAAGGAATGGAAAGAAGGAAAAAGAGAGACAGGGCAAGATTGTTAAGCCTTCCATAAGACAAAGAAAAGTAAGACAGGGTCAGGGTCCAGCTCCACCGACCACATCTTCCGGCCTATGAAATGCATCACTTCTTACAGCGACGGGCATAATCTACAACGCCCATTGATGACTGCGCCCCCTGCACCACGACCGGATCAAGGTTGGTGTATCAGTGTATCAGTGCATCACGCAGTCGAGAAACAGGGCCAAAACGGTGAACAGTTTTAGGAAAAATTCGTTTGGAAAGCTGCAGCAGCACGTGGGGTGCCTTCGGGGAAAATCCAAATGTTGCGGCATTTTTTGGCCCAATGAAAACCCAGGCGTACATGCAACGTACAAACCCCCACCCTCGGCCGAGCCGATATGGTGACGGTACAATAATATTGGTATCGACGGTCGACCAGACACACGCAACGTCGGGCAATTTTCGGCTGCTCGGGTCCTGTATCATTTCTACGACTGGTGGTAGGGATCTAGATGTTCTACAAACAGTACAAGCGGATGCCAAGCAGAACGTGCCCCCAAGCTAACTATCTTGCTCGAGCCTAGGAACGGGCCGCTGCCTTAGCACGTTGATCGCGGGGTCCGAGCTTTTCCAGGTCATACCTTACAAGTAGGTACCTTAATCTTAGCAGTACTCTAGGCTCTTACTGGCTGCAGTGCCATGAGCGTGATAAATGTCACCCAGAAAATTAAAGAATACTTTATAATGAGAGACAAAATAGCCGAGCACTCCGTAGAATAAATAGTTCGGATTTGCTTGGTGTAAAGCACCAAGGGTGATGAAAAATCAATGCCACGCGAAATGTTCAACTCTCCGCTGTATATAATAGTGTACGACGCGAGACTTGAGAGAGACGATTGTGACCATCGTAAATACAGTACATCACTCTCCTCGAAACATTTCTCCACAATAAACATGCATGCAACATCTGCTACCCCCCAGAACGGACGAATGCAGCCATGCAACCCTAGTACCCCTTCCGCACCGCTTGGATAACCAAAATGCTAGCCTTGACGTTGCCGCTGATCAGAGCCTTGCTCATATGACTCAGGCTTTGATCAACATCCCCTTTCGAGACATCGGTGCCCTCATACGACATGCCTCGCTGACCTCGGCCCAGCACCACCAGGTCACCTGCGTTCTTGGGCGAGAGCCCAACCTCCGCCTTGGCGCGTTCCACACACTCATCCCATGTGTTCAGCGTCTCAACCGTATCGAAGAAGACGCGCGATTGCATTTCTCCCGGTAAGGAGTCGGCCATCGACTGGAAGAATGCCTCGCTATCACTTTCCGGCACAACGCTCGTGACAACGGTGGCATTGCTCTTGCCCGTTCCAGCCACCATGGTCTCATCGCTCGGTCCCTTCAACATGCACAATGGTAGCGGTGACATTCGGGTTCCGGGCCAGTCGCAGAACGAAGCGCAGGGCGACCCGGTCATCCACTGATCCGACATAGGGGAAGAAGATGTGATGACTGAGATCTCGGAGCGGTGCCGTCGTATGTAACCCATTGCTTCGCAAGCTGAGGTCGGTAGCAACGCGGGTCAATGACCGCGGCTCTTCGCGTGGGATCGCACCAAAGCCGTTGTTGATGAACACCGCTGCGTTGCATGGTGCGCTTTGGAAGAAGTCATAGACAAAGGAATTATATGACGCATTGCTGAAAGTACCATGAGTCCCTTCACCAAAAGACGCCGTGGCGATTTCGGAAAGGCTACCACTCTCGCTCCAAGGAAGTAAGACCATATCAGATGTAGTGTCCGTTGCCCGTTCACCCAGCATGGCGGCGTACTGTGTTTCAGGTGCGAATTGTACTTCTCCGGAAACAGCAACATTGTTGAGCTGGCCAAAGGTGTGAAAAGCGTTCACCACGGGATCTCGATTCGACCAGTCGTCTGCTTCGGACTCTTTCATCACAGACGAGAGACGTTCCGTGAGCTCTAGCATTCGAAGTCCATGCACTTCGAGGGGTCGCTGCGGGCCTGAGGATTGCCTATCTGTCTCGGTTCCTGCGACTTTGCCATCCTTGCGAGGGTGAACCTTAGCAACCGCAGTATTAGACCTCTCACCGCCCAAGAGAGCAACGAAGGTGAATATACTGGGCAAACTGTCAAGTCGGAGGCAGACGAGAAGCCTTCGACATTCTGTGATCTGCGGTTTGCCCGCCACAGACCCCCCAAAGCTGCCTGCAGCGTCTTCCGAATCAAGTCGGCTCCCGTCCCAGTTGATATCACCTCGCTTCCAAGCAGCGAGTTTCTTCTGGTACGAGGGTGGGAAGAGCGCGAGTGTTATGGGTGTTGTGGCAAAGGTGGTGACCAAAGCCATGACGACGAAGATGGTAAAGGTACGCTGACTCAGGATCTTTGCTTGGAGACCGATGTTCTGAACCAGTCAGTATCCCTGCAGGGGAGAGGGGATCCGTAAGGCTCACCAATACGATCAGCTCTACCAAGCCTTTGCAACTCATCAGAACACCAATAGTGAAGCTCTCCCTCCACACAAGCTTGTTGGCTTTCGCAGCAAGGGTACCACCGGCAACCTTTGCGATGAATGCCACCGCGATGACTCCGACGACATACGCCCAAGTAATTCCATTGTCGAGGAGGCCGAGGTTGGTACTCAAACCCGAGAGTGCGAAGTAAAGTGGGAGGAAGAATACGGTGACCAGGTCCTCAAGCTTCTCTGTGAGCTTGATGGCAAATCCTCCTTCGTGGGGACAGATCAACCCCATCAGGAAAGCTCCAAAGATTGGGTGGACTCCAATGATGCCCGTGAAGAAAGCTGAGGCGAAGACCATCAGCACAGTCAGAGCCACCACGGATTGAGTGGGGCCGTTGTGAATGCTACCACTGCGCCTCAAGAGCCACAGGAAAGCTGGGCGAATGGCGTAAACAAGGAAAAGCACATAGGCGACGCATGTGAGGAGAACGTATAGAGCCGTGATTCCGGATCCAGCGTTGACAATGGCGACGCACAAAGCTAGCAGGATCCAGCCAACCACATCATTTGCGACGCCTGCGGATAAGACGACAACACCAACTTGGGTCTGAAGTAGCTTCAGCTCGGTCAGGATTCTGCAGAGTACTGGGAAAGCCTGCATGTGCTTAGCATTCGCGAACAGCCAGGATGATATAGGCCTACCGTGATGGCCATGGCAACACCGATAAAGAGCAAGTATGTCCCGAGGCTGATGGGCACGAGACCCTTATCATCGCGGAATTGATGGTAGAGTCCGTATGCAATTGCACATCCCAGCCCGAATGGGAGAGCCATACCGGCAGCTCCAACACTGAGCGCTATCCTCCAATTCCTGACCAGTAGCCGCAAGTCCACCTCGAGTCCTACAAGGAAGAGGAAGAGGATCAGACCAACGTTGGCCGCCGTTGAGAGTGTGGGCATGGAAGCTGCGGGGAAGATTGCATTGGTGAAACCCGGGGCACGGCCGAGGACAGAGGGACCGAGTAGTATGCCGCCTATGACCTCTGCGATGACCCTTGGCTGTCTGATCTTGGAAAGAGGTAGGTGGAGGAGTCGGGTGAAAATGAGGATAATGCCAGCCTAGAACGACGATGGGTCAGTATCGGGTCCGCCGGCAGATCAATGGAGAGACATACCTGGATGATGAAGACGTAAATGGGATTCTTAGGATCGTAAGTGGAGGGATTGGATCCCTGGAGGATGCCTCCTTGGCCGGGGGCTCTGACGACCATGGCGACCGCAGGCTTCGGTGGTGGTGTTAGTGGGGCAGTGAGATGCAATGAGCGCAGCGACAGGAGAGAAGAATGTAAGAGAGCAGATGTCCGATGAGAAGAATGTTGGAGGTTAAGGTAGGTATTCAAGACAAGTCAATACCTACCCCACGCGCGCAGGTCAATGTGGTGAGAGTGGCTGCAAACATAGCTGCAAACAATGGTTCCTTTCTCTCTTTAAAACAAGGCTAGGCCTTGCCCGCCCGTCACAGCACAGAGTCTATCGATCAGCCATGGTCGATCGAAGGAAGAGAGAGTTACATGAATAATCATCATGTGATCCATCTCAGTTTTTTGACCGCTCTTTTGCGCTCTCTCCTGCCGCATCCAGGTGGTTACTTTGTTGGGTGGTGGAGGCTTGACGGCTCTTCTAAAGTAAAGTAAGTACAGAGTAAGTAGAATCTAGACTCTTAGCGCACCTCGGCAGGCGCGTTTATTAGGTAAGCTGGCCCATTTAGCGTACTCTAAGTCTAATCTTACATACGACCCTTGCAAAAGCTTGGCATTCACCGAGGCGGATTTTCCACGTCGGATAATTCTTCGACGGCGCAAGGTGCGTTTCTGTTTTGTATAAGATATCATTTTTAGCCCAGTCGACTAAAGAAGTTAACGTACTGAAACTTGTGTGATCGTGGCCTCCGTTATCGAGTTACATACGAGTATTGATAGAAGATAAGTTTTGTGACTTTCTCGCGCCTTCGGTGCAATCGGGTTCCCGGACCCCGAGCCCCACCACGCCACCTGTACAGATGCATAGAATGATGCATAATGCATGTGTCAAAAAAGAGTGTATATAGAAGCTGGTATTCTGATTTTGTGCGATACTAACGCTGTCGGAATCTGCAAAGTGACTGAAGATTTGTCGATATTCCGAGCGGTTGTGAGAATCGAAGAAAAAAGGAGTCACAAGAATCGAACATCAATTCTCTTGCACACACACTCTTTGATATCTACATTGTTCAAGAGTCTGTAGAATTATGCAGGTGGTGTGGGGGTCAAGATTGGATGTGAAGCTTTCGCAGATACGCAAAATGCAAGACACGAAAGTATTGACCGATTGGTTGCCGGGGCTTCCCTCAGGCTGACTGTGCATCTACTAAGGTACCTATACCTTAGCGGTCTTAGCAGTTAGTAAAGGCTGCGAACATTGGGAGAGTCATAAGGTAGTCGGTGGAAGATGTTTGCTCGCCTGTTTACGACCAATACCCTGTATGAACAAACCACCAGAGACTAAAGCATAAAAGTATGCTTGCGCTACAGCGGATCCATAATCGGATCCCAACGACAGAGACCTTGCCTCTTCGCCCCGCCATTCCACCCAGGTCAAGATTCGAGTCTCTGCCCTTCGAGCTCCGACTCCAGATATACAGCCTACTGCTCGACGGAAAGCCCCAGTACTGTCATTTTGAAAAGGCAGTGGGTGGCCGAAGCTATTCCACTCCCAAGCTCTATCCCGCCATCCTCGCCGTCAATCGCTCCATCTCCGCCGAAGCCTATCCCGTTCTGTACGGGGAGAACACCTTTCTCTTCCTCGGTACTACGCAGATTGCCGATCATCTTAACATCAATCACCAATTCCTCCGCCGTCTTGTCGGGCTGCCCAAAATTCATGACCCGTCCCTACTCCCCAAAACCTCTCGTCATTTGATCAAACACGTCGCGGCCGCGCCGTTGGAACTAGCCAGAAATGACTGGGTTGGTCGACTGCTTGGACTGGCACCCGCGATCAAGACAATCGAGTTTGACTTCTGGGTTGGCTTCGCAAGCATTCCCACCCTCGATGCATCTATTCCTGCAATCAAAAGTCTCATCGGTGCTTCGACGCAGACCTTCCGCATTGGGACTCGAGATTTCGATGCCTACCACGGCTCCGGATTTCGCTTTTCGCGCAGAAGGCGGGTAGAGCTGCCTGGCATGATATTAGCCGTGGTCGACCTCAAGGGCCTCGACCATGTGCAAGAGAAGAGCCGTCTGGTTCACAAAGCCTTGCGTTTCATCATCGAAATTATGGGACAACGGCCGCCGATGCCGAACAATACTATTTTCCCTGGCCAAGCGCTGGTATCGGTAGAGTATAGAGTGTTTTTACACAAAGATTTTGCCGGTTTTTGGTCGTCAGATGAGTTCACAGTCGAAGCTGAGACTCAAGGGTAGACTTCGATCGACACTAACGGCCAAAGTTTCGAGATTGGGTGGTGGTGCAAGAGCATGACATGGCGACGCTCGGGAACGGGTCGTGTCAACACCAAGGTGTTGTACGGCTACAAGGGTTGGTGGCCCTCCGTAGCGGGTGCAATTTGCCCAGAAATCTTGCAATGGGGGATTCGAGGACGTTCATTTAAGTCACGCTATTTCTGTTATTTGTCTGTGTAACTGAGGATCTATTGATTGGGTACATGACGAAACAGGATCAGATCAGATCTCTGTTGAAGAGATACTGATTACATGCGGGTAAAGCAAAATTCGGACCTCTGTTGAAGAGGTCGTCGCAGAAATCAAGAACATCGACCGTGTTTGCGAGTCCCAGCAACCAGATGCTCTCGCGAGGAATAAAGAAAATCACAAGCGCTTTTGTCCATCATCAAGGGTAGTGGCATCTATTGCAAGCAATTAGAAGCCGTATCACCCGGTCAAATTCTTCTGGCAACCGATCTTATTGTGGCTCAGGCAAAACATCCTGCGGCATGGGGGTTCCTTGGATCCGCCTCAACGCCGTCCTTCCGCTGGGCTCCGACGCTGCTATCCGAGCTCTTCCCAGAAAAGGGTTGCCCACTGCGGATTCGACTGCTCATTCTATCCGCAGTAGAGACCCTGAAATGGAGAAGAACGCGGTTTCAATCATCGCAACCAGCGAGAGGACCGCGATGCGGAAGCTCCGAGGATCCCCCATGCAAAGGCTATATTTACAAAGTCACATTAACTCGCATAGCGTTTCACCAGAGGTGGGGTGGGGGAGAAAGGGGATACGTTACTGGCTTGCGCTTGGGGCCCACCCTTCAAGTTGGCACCAATCCCAACGTGTTCATCACACGTTTGACAGTATTCATGTCGCTGTCCAAATACACCGCTCCTAGAACAGCCTCAACAGTGGCAGACATTGTGACCGGAGACACGACGCCCAGCGTCGAAGGGTTTTGATTGACGAATGCCACCAGACCAGTCACACGGCCAATTCTATCCAAGTTGAGGTTACCCCCAACTGCCTGTCGGATCTGGTCAAATCGAACTGAAATAAAGTCAGCTCGTGACCTCAGGCGATCCTTCGTCATGTATTTTTGTTACCCCGAGCTTCCATCCCCTCGTGCCACGCTTCTGCGATCGCAAGGTCAAGCACCCGGTCGCCCAGCACCGCGAGACGTCTGTTCCCACCAACGAGTCTTCGATTGCCTATAGTCTGGACCGGCGACCCGGCGGCTTGAAGCGCTTCCCATATCGTCCAAGGATCGCTAAATTGATAGCCAATGATCTCCTCAACCCCGCGAATTTTGTCCATCATATATGTGTGTTCCATAGCGAAGGCCGATCGGGTCGCAATGGGAAAGAGGAAGTGACGTGTTAGACAGACTTAAATGATCAAGTATAAGTAGGTCTAGAGTTATGTAGTAATGTGGACCTAGTAGTAGATAAATAAATATTCGTATATGGATCTTGTAGTAAAACAAATTCTTACGGAAGCAGAAAGGAAAACGGGGGCATCGCCCTCTTATTAAGCTTCTATGCCAAGCCTACGTATGCCAAGAGTCTTGGCCACACTTCGGCTTCGCCCGGAAGCCGAGCAACCGCGTAGCAAAAAAGTCCGCACACCGCCATCCCGGAAATAAGAGGAACCAATGATGTACGTCCCAGAGAACCAATGATGTACGTCCCAGAGGTAGAAGGATGACTGCTATGTATGACTGATGTAGAGCCTAGTGTCTATCATGGCCAAGGCTTACTAGTATTATTGACTAGGCAATCTCTATCAACTACTATTAAATAAATAATAAGAGTCTTACGATTATATTTATATCTAGTTAATACTCTAATCTATATTAAATTCTTTATAATATTCTTTATATTTCTACGTTAATTTAAATATATTAATACTTTTAATATTAATAATAATTTTAATAATTTTAAATTCGTAATAATTTTAGATTCGTAAATCGTAATAATCTTTCTTTAAAATAAATTTAAATCTCGTAGAATTTTAATTACTCGTATTTTAGATAATTAATTTAAATTTAATTAATAGTTAAGTATTAGAATTAATATAATATTAATATTAATATAAATAAGATAAAATAGAATAATAAGACTATCGAATTATATAAATAAATAAAAAGAAGAGATAATATAGTAGAAGATATCTTTATTAAGATAGTAGACTATAGACTTAATTAATATATTAAGAATACGCTTATAATATTAAGAGACTTACTTAGAATTTAAAAACGATAATAGAGTTACTGGTCGGAAAGGTATGGTATATTTCATGGAATATTCCATATCAAGTAATATCATATCGTACCCGGGTATGGTATGGGTAGGGTCGGATACCATACCATTTTTCTGGTATGGGTTTGGAATCTTAGTGAGATATTCTACGATATAATATATCTATGAGATTATATTATGAAATGATATATATATAAGATATCCCCACTGAGATTTCTATATTTATAGAATAATCCGATTGAGATATATAGAATATATTTATTCTTCTTTATTGAGAGAGAGGGAATATAAAGAGTAATTTAATATAGCTATTTATCTTTTTATTAATATTGATAATTAGAATAATAATTAGAACTATAAGCGTCTTTATTCTTCTTCTTAAAATTATAATATAAAAGAATATTTTAAATTTTAAATCTTTAAATATTATAAGAATAAAATTCTATAATTATCTTTATTTATATATTTATCTTAACGCGTTAGATAAGCTTAATAGACTTTATATTTATCTTTCTCTTAAACTCTAACTTACTCTTCTATTCTACTTTATCTCGATTCTATTAAATACTTTAAGTCTATCTCTATTTAATTAAACTTATTAACTATTTATAAATAAATTCGCTTCTCAAATTATCTTAAACCTCTTTTTTAAGATTAGATTTATTATTATTAACTCTCTCTAACTATAAGCCTATCGATTATCTCTCTATATATTATAGAGTATTAATAATATATCTTAATAAATTTATAAATATTAAACTTATCGAAATACTTTTCGTAAGCTCGTTATCTTCGCTAATATAATTATTACGAATATTAATTAAGTTTTTATATAAAGTACTATTAGCTCTTTTAGTTTAATCTAATATACTAAGATCTTCTTTAAGATTAAGTCTAATCTATTTAAGCTTATTTTCTCGATACTTCATATAAAGAACTATTATTAAAATACGAAATATCGTTGATAAATAATACTTCTAAGCACTATAATATCTTTTAGTTATTAAGAAGCACCGCTTATACGCAATAGCCCCCCGCGAAAGAATAAAGAATATTATAAGCTATTCGAGCGATTACAGCGTATTTAAGCTTTAATTTCTTTTATTACTTTAGAATTAAGAGATTCGCTAAATTATTAAAAGAAGCTTTATAAAGGTTAGAAGTAAGATTATAACTAGAATAATAATTAGAAGACTTATTATTTCTTCTATATTACTGAAGCTAATTATATCTATCCTTATTATCTAAATTCTTAATCTCAAATTTTATTACTTAATCGAGTATATCTTTATTTAGTCGACTTATTCGCTTAGCTCTTTGCAATTAACTACTTATATTAATATTTTAATAATTTTAAAATATCTTTTTAAGCGCTTCTTAGTAGATCTTCGCCTATAGCTTCTCTCTAGTATTAACCTTTTAATTTAATCTCTTTAATTTTATATTATTATAATTTAAATATAAAAGCGTAGCTTATTTATATAGATAGCTTAAATCTAATTAAGTTCGACTATAATAGATAGCTAATTTCTCGCGAGCCGTCTTAAGAGCTTTAAGAAGTTCTTTTTTTAAGAAACTCTCTTTCTTCTTAATTTTCCGAGCTTTTTATCTATATAGTTAAATAGATAATTATAGATATTAAAGACGTAATAAATTATAGCCTTCTTTTCTCTACTTATTAACTTTATAAACTTATAAAAAAACCTAATAAGCTGAATTAAATATTAAATTTATTAGAAATCAATCGAAAATTATTTAGACGTCTAGACTATAGTTTCTATTTATAATTATTTTTTATCACTTAATCTTAAGTAGATAATTAATCTATTCTTTAAAAAGTGTATAATATCGATATAAAGAAGTAGAGCGCGGATTAATATCTAATAAATTGAATTTTAGCGAGTTTTAATATTCTAAAAGAGCTTAAGAGAGCGTCTTTAATGATATTGCTTCTTTTTAGAAGATTAATATTTATCTAATATTAAAATATTCTTATCTTAAAGCCGTTTAATTTATAATATAAAAAAACCTTTTTACGCTAGTCGCTAGCATTAATATATATAGCGGTTTTTCGAACTTTAATATAATTAATAATATAATAACTAGAATAATAATAAGAAATATTATATTTTTATTAGAGTCATCGATAGGCTAACCGTACTTACCCGAACTTAATTCTTATTTTCTTTATCACTCTAACTTCTCTAAAATTTCTCGTTTATTAAAGTAATTCTAATATTATCTAAAAGTTCTTTTAAGGCTAATTAAATAATATACGCTATATAAGAAATATATTATAAATAATTTAAGAATTTAAATTCTTTAATATTAAGCGGGTTATTTACTGCGGAAATAAAAAGATAAATAATTAAATCGTCGAAGAGTGTGTTATTATTGCTAGCGTTATTAGTTATAAATCTAAGTATATAAGATTAAATCTTATATTCTATAAGAATTAAATTAATAATACTTATAAGTTTCTAACTAATATATTTATCTTCGATATACTTAAAGCTTATAAGAATCTCGTACTATTATTAATTAATATTAATAAAAAGACTAGAATTATTATAAATAATTAGCGATTATAAAATAACTAATAATCTAGAGCTAGAGAGACTTTAATATTATCGACTAGTAAATTCTTTAATAATTCTATCTCTAGCTTTATAGCTTTTCTTATTAGCCGATTCTTTATAATAAATATTAATTTTAATTATATATTAGAGTTAAGATAGCGTAAGAGTTATAATATCTTAGAATTATTAGCGACTATAAATAGAATACTAGTATTTACGATTTAGCGACGAAATTATTTCGAAAAGTCTTCGCGTATAAGCTTTCGGCCTTCTAGTATTATAAGAGAATCTTAATATTATTTTTTCTAGAGTAAATAGTAAGTTAGATATTCTATTTATCGTTTTATTTATTAATAATCTATATTATCTAGTTTAGAAATATATTTAATTTTTATAATTATCGACTAGGTTCGTTTATTATAAATTGCTTAAATTAGATTTCTTAATATATCTCTTAGACTTAATATGTACTATTATATCGCTTATTTTATAATCTATAAATAGATAAATTAGAATTTTATCGCAGTGACGATAAATAATATATGGCTTTCTGAAACCGACGAGCGCATATTCATTAAATTATATCTACTTCTGAAATTTTCTAATTTCTAAGTTCTAATAAATAGGTTAACGATCGCTACTAGATTTAGATTAATTCTATATAATCTATACTATCTTTATTTACTACTATATTCATTATTTCTTATTATTAATATTAAAAAGAAAGTAAGATTTATTACTACTTTTATATCGAAATATATTTATTAATATCTTATACTAAGTATTATTAATTAAGAAAGTCGAACTTACGCTAAATAAAGATTTAGTTAATATCTTAAGATTAAGATATTTAAAGAGAAATTAAAAGAGATACGTAAACGAATAAAATGTTAGAAATAAAATGAGATTAATATTTAATATATAAATCCTATCTTCTCGCTATAATAGAAACTTACATCGCTTTAATAACTTATACCACTTTAATAATATATCGCTATATTATTCTCGATATTTTAAATTAAAGATTAATTCTTTCTAATTAGCGTTATAATTAATAGTTATATATTTAAGAGTATATAATAACGCTAATATAGAATTAGTATTTAACTTTATTAATTTAAAACTCTAATTAATCTAGCTATTAACGCTTCTCTACTTAATATAATATATACTCTATTTACTTTAATATTAATACTCGTTTATCGCTATACTATTCTAATTATTAGAATTAAAGATTATATTTATTTAATTAATATTCTAATCGCTAGTTATACTAATAAAAGCGTATATTAATATCTTAAAACTATTAAACTTATTTTATTAAGCGTTAATATAGAATTAAAATCTAGCTTAAACGCTTTAATAATTTAATTAGCTAAATTAGTTATTATCTAAATCTTCTATATATAGAGATTAAACCTTTCACCGCGCTAAGATTATTCTTAAATATTAATATCTTTCTTATTAATATAACTCTCTTTTATTTAAGTAATATTATAATATCTTTTACTTAGACGTTAAAATATTAAAATATTATATTCTTCGCTTTTAATTAAGTAATATCGTTTTTAAGTCGATATCTTTAATCTTATAAAAACGATGATTAGTTTATTATAGACGAAGGTAAAAAAGAAATAATATCTTCTTTTATCTTTATAATAGAAGGAGAGAAGAGAGTAAGTGAATTAATTATAAGCTATACGCGGCTCGGCGTCTAAGGATAATAAATTAATAAAGTTATAATATTAAAATAAAGAGCTTTTCTTATAACTAATAAATATAAGATTAAATAAAAATTAATTAAATTAATAAGATTATCTTTAGTAAATATATCGCGTATATAAAGAATATCGAAATATACGAAATATATATGAAATATAAGAGGGGGCGTATATATATAGTTATAGATATCTAAAGTATATTTGAAATATAGGAAAAAGCGCTTATATATAGCTCTATAATACGTATTAGTAAAAAAGAAGTTAACTCCTTTTTCTAGTTAGCTTTCTAATTAATATTTAAACTTAATCTATCTTTAAATAGTATTTTATTCTAATAAGGTTTTAGTTATATAATATTAGTTAGCTCGATAACGAATATTTAATATTATTCTTTTCTAATTTACCCTCTTCTTTCTTAAAAATTCTTTCTATTATTATAATATTTACATTATAATACACTCGTTTATTACGATACTATCTATATTTAAAAAAAAAAAAATTATTTTTTTTATATTCTATAGTTAAATTAAATTAATAATATTATTTTTATAAAGTAAGTATATATCTAATAGCGCTATACCTCTTAATACGATAATTAATTATAATATTAATTATAATTCGTTAATATATAATATTATTATTTATTAAAGCTATTAACTCGATAATCGCGGAAACTTAGAAAATTATTAATAATTTATTAATTACTAATTTAGGCTTATTTAAATTATCAAAGCGAAGTAAAGATAAGACTTCGCGAAGGCGAAGATTAGAAGATTATACGCGAAGTTTAAAAAGTATAACTATAAATAAAAAAAGTGCGTAGTTATATTAGTTATATATATCTAAACTAGATAATAAATTAATTATATATACTAATTATATTATTACTAATTAAACTTAAAAGTTTATATATTAAAGAAAATCCGCGGATAGTAGAGATTAACGAACTTAATTATTTCTTAAATCGTATTCGCTTAGGTAATAAAGGAGATCTTAACTTATATAGCTTTAAAATCGATTAATTCGCTTTAAATTTAAACCTCTATACTATAAGTACTTTAAGAAGCTATAAAGATAAAATTAGCGAGCAATTTTAATAATATAACTTACTCTCTAGTAATTATAAATAAAAAAAATTACTAACTAATATCTAGCGGCTTAATTATATATATTTTATATAAAAAGAATTACTTTATAATCGAAAGATATATAGCTTTTTAGATAATTATAATAAGATATAAGCTTATAAATAATAATATAATATTATTAAAGTTTAGACGTAGTTTTTATAAAAAGAAAATATATAATAAATAAAAGAAAAACTATTCTAAGTTAAGAATAAGATATTCTAATTATTATTCTACTTATCACGCTTAATTAATAATATTTAGCTATTATACTTAATCTAATAACTTTATATATTTTATATTTATAGAATAAAACTTCTTAAATCGATTTAAATATAAGTATATATTTATAAAAATACCACTGCTCTAGTAAAAGAGGCTTTTTATTCTAAAATCTATATTAAATTAAAGATTATATTCCTACGCCTAATAGCTTTAGTTTCTATAGTTACTACTAGTATCGCGATTAAATTTATATAGTAATAATACGTCTTTCTTATTAATAGATATTCCTATATTCGATAGCTTTAGTTTTTATAATTA